>NC_058514.1:347500-642500 GCF_020382885.2 Scatophagus argus | reverse complement strand
ATGCTGGAATAGAAAAGGGCCTTCAACAAACTGTTGCCACAAAGCTGGAAGCATAGCATTGTCCAAAATGTCTTGGTGTGCTGAAGCATTAAGATTTCCCTTCACTGGAAGTCAGGGGCCGAGCCCAAACCCTGAGGAACAGGTCCATAGAGAGGGAGGTGTCTGGATACTTTTGTCTATATATTGTATTTTCCTGGCCAGCCTCTCACCACCCACAGCTAACCCACGGTGTCCTCTGCTGTGCAGGGATGTTTGTGACCCGTGTGGGCTGTAAGTAACCTTGACTTGACGGCTGGTAAAGCTGTGAGAACAGTCACGTGGTCACTGGAGTGGCTCTGCAGTTACAGTCTTACAACGTTTCCACAGCGTTTCTGAACATTGGCATCAGCAGTGACATTGAGAGCGGTGAGATGAATGGCCTTATCACTGAGCTGAGGATTTCAGAGGGTGTTTTAGTGTTTCAGTCTGAAGCCAAACGTGTGCTTTGTGTAAAAGCAGAGACAAAAAGCTTCAGTGCTTCATGAAACGTTCCCACGCGTCACCAACCAGACTTCATGAACAGCTGGAGGGAAATCAGAAAAACAAACGTTCATTACTGAGGAGCTTTGCTGTCTTTGTGGAGGAGATTTGTCCTCAGACAGGTGGAGCGTTATCTAACTGTCATCTTTTTGAATTCCTTCCTGCCGGCCGGTTTGCCTTCCCTTGAAGCAGAGGAACGTCAACACAGGCTCAACACTCTGCCATCGGGACTGTTGCATAACGGCTTAATGTGAGCAGAGCCGTGAGAACAGACGGCCCAAACACGACGGAAGAAACCAAAACATATAAATCAAAGTCATTGATTTCACCGTTTGTCACGGCGTCCCGACAGTTCGTCAGAGCAGTTGGTTCACGTTCTCTGCAGATGACAAAAACACGTCAGAGTCAGCCTTCCACCCCGACCTCGTCTACAAACACTTCACTTCTTTGGTTTCTGGTTAATCAGATCGGCTGAAGTGTGTGGCTTCTCCTCCACGTACTAACATCAGGTACACAGTCCGGTTCTCACCTCTAACTGAGATTAATTTAATTTTCGGACATGTAACATGTCATCTCTAACTCTTATCCACATGTTCGAAGCTCCAGGCTCTTCATCGTTAACTTCAACGTGTCCATTTGTACAAGAAGGACAAAAACACGTCCCGTCCCTGGACTCTTGTGTTTGTTTCAGGGGCCGTCTGATGGGTTTTTGTGGTTTGGGGGCCTCACAGTTTCACACGTGAGGGGATGGAGGAGTTTTGGAGCTGAAAACTGAGGCCAGAGTTAAAGTTTCATGTTCACTTACTGATGAAGCTCAGCCAGAGGAGCTCCAGAACGTGAACTCAGATTATTCAGGCTGTGGTTCTCGTGTAGCTTCTGCCTGGTTCAGAGTCTGCTGATCAGACACTGACTTCACTTCTTTTTGTGCTATTGGTTGTATTGGAATAAAATCTCTATATATGCAGACGATCTGACAGTAGTCTGCAGTATGAACGAAACACTAGGGGGCGCCATCATGAGATCGCAACTCATAAAACATCAATGTCTCCCTTTTGGTTTCTTTCCTCAAAGGAGAACACAGAACAAACGACTTGCTTTCCTGAGAAAGTGGAGATGCTGTGTGCGTTTTCCATCCAACACTGAATTCTTTACTGTGGGTACTTCAGTCTGTTTACCTGCTAATGCAGTACTTTTACTGTAATAGAGTATTTATCTCCTGTGGTACTCAGTGGCTCCTCCACCACAGTGAGTCTCCGTCTCCTCCCACATCTGCTAAAAACTGACAAACAAAAGCTCCAAACGCCTTCTGTCTGAAGAATTTTCCGGTTGGTCCTGAGCTGCTTTCCAGAGAATCCATTTATTTGGAAAAGACACATCAGGAAGCGAGAGTCCAAACAAAGGCCAGCGATTGTAAATCTAAATGTGGATCTGTCGTGCAGGTCTGTGGGCTACCTGCCCCGTCAGTCCAGACGGAGCCCCGGGTGGAGGTTTGTGCCAGTCGCAGATCTATTTAAGGTCAAAAACAGACTCTTCAAAGCCCTCAGACACACAGGAAGGCATGTCAGTGTTTATTATACCACCCAGAAGAAACACACACAGAGGCCACAGGTGGAGGAAGTACTCTTTACTTAAGTAACAGTAGTAATACCACTGTGTAGAAATCCAGAATGGAGTACTGGATTAGAATCACCAACTGAGGTGGACTTAAACTGCTTCAAGTCAAATCTGACAATAAAATGCTCCACTGGCTGACATGAGCCAAAGATCGAAAACGCAGAACATCAAAATCAAATAAAGTAATTTTTAATGTCTTTTTTAAAACGCTAATGTTTCAGTGCCAAAGTGTGCTGTCGCAGCTCGGCCTGGACCGCGTGTGTTGCAGTGGATTATTTTCAGTGTGGTTTCAGTGCTTTTCCTGAAGTGAAGGGTTTGATTACTGCTCCTGAAGACGTCACGTCCACATGTTGTCACCTCAGGCTGCTCTGAGAAGCTGCAGAAACTTTCTGATGACGTAATGACCTTTTCACCGTGTTAGCATCATGGCCAAACGACGTCTTGAACATTTGCTTTTGGCGACGGCTGGCCTTCTGCTGCAGTCTGAGTGACATCTTGAGACTCCTGAACGCAACACGAAACCGCAGTGACGAATTCAGAAACGACACGATGACAGAAACCTGATCTGGTTCTGTTTGTCACTTCTGGCTAAAACCCAAACCAAAAGCAGGTAAGGGAAATAGTGAAATGGGCCTTTACGTTGCCCAGACTCTTTGGGTTGTACAATAATGTTATGAAGTGTGTGTTACTTTTTATTTACATCCCGTGACAAGTCGAGGATGGAAAAGTTTCACCTGCTGAGAACTGAGCCACCAGTCGGCTGCTGCAGACGAGCTGCAGGGAGTTCATTTTAGTATTCAGATCCTTCGCTTCAGTAAAAGTACTGATAATACGCCCAGGAAATATTCAGTGTACTCATTATGTATGTAGGCTTTAGTCAGGAAAACATACTTAAAGTAAAAGTACTTAGTAAGAGCCCACTGCTGGTCCTAACGTCTTTCTCCCAACCGGAACAATAAAACTAAAGTCAGTCGGACTCTGTGCGTCTCTTCTCTCTCTCACTGCATTATGGGAATTCTTTGCATACTTTGAACCTTTTTGTCCCTCATCAGCTCCTGTGACCTTCCTCGCCTCGTTAAACTCTTCAAACATCTTGCCGACACATAACGGGCCGAGGAGGAGCAGGACACACACAGGACGGTCTATTTTTAGGATGTGAACCTCCAGAGACGTCCAGTTAAAGGGTCACTGCTGGCCAGATGTGTTCGTGTCTTCTATTTAAAGAAACGTGTCTTCACCTCACACACCTGTTTGTTTAAGCAGAGCCTCTGAGGACCAGAGCGGCTAATGAAAAATATCCTCTGCTTCAATGGAACTTCTGTGGGTCTTTAAAATGCCTGGAAAACAGACGCCAGCAGCAGACAGTTTACAGGTGGAGTGAGCTGCCTGTCTTCTTCTTCCATTCTTCATGTCCCACCTTCACCTGTGGCTTTGCTAACAAAGCTAAAGTTTCCACAACGTACTGCACAGACTCAGTAAAAATTCTCCAGGGGGCGCCGTGCGCCATCTGACCTCTGCTGATGTCACATGAGGCTGGAAATGAAGGAAACGTCACTCGTGATGTCACTTTGCAGCTAACGCAAAGCACCCATGTCCCCGTCCCTGTGTTGTGTCCCCACGTCCTGTCCCCGTATCATGTCCCTGTGTTGTGTCCCCACGTCCTGTCCCCATATCATGTCCCTGTGTTGTGTCCCCATGTCCTGCCCCCACATCATGCCCCTGTGTTGTGTCCTGCTGTCCTGTCCCCACATCGTGTCCCTGTGTTGTGTCCTGCTGTCCTGTCCCCACATCGTGTCCCCATATCGTGTCCCTGTCTTGTGTCCTGCTGTCCTGTCCCTACATCGTGTCCCTGTGTTGTGTTCCCATGTTGGCCCCCAAACTTGTATAAAATGGTCTTTTAACATTTAGCAGCAGTTTTTATCTGTGAAGATCTTCCTCATCTCCCTTTCAAAGAGGTTTCACTTTAAGCTCAGATGTGTTTCAGCATCAGCGTGGTCACTCCTGGACCAGATTTTGACCAATCATCAGCCGGCTGGGCCAATTTCTGCTGACTAACTACAGGAAAGCAGATCTGAGCTCAAACTGAATGTCTGGGGTGGAAACAGAAGTCCTGAGAGAAACCACCTCCACTTCCTCTTCCTGCTGATTCCCTCTCCACATGCACATCACCCTCCTCCTCCTCCTCCTCCTCATCATCATCAGACCGCATTGCCTGTTAACATCTGATTGGTGATGTGGTTTCATGTCTCTGGAGCAGCAAGCACAAAGACAAAAGAAAAAATACATTTAAAGGGACAATCCGCTCAAAATGGAGCCTTCTGCAGGTGAAACGATTGGCTGATGAAGTCACCCAGAAGATGATGAGCTTCATGGATGTGAGTCAAAGTGTGCCATTGGCTGTCTCGGTCTGTCAACCTAACATGTTCAGGAGCCCACTGAGGAAACACAGAAGGTCTCAGAAACACTCGAGTGCAGCACCAGATCCTGTTGAAGAGGTAGAATGAGCATTCAGGCACTTCAGTGACTTTGTGGAGAAGGAGGAAGTGTGTGTGATTGTGTGCTCGTATTGTTTCATCGTCTCATTTAAGCTGCAGTCCTTTAAAAACCACAAGTCCAAACACACTTAGCCCCGCGGCAGGCCACAAAAGCCTGCTGTTCACCTCTGCCTGACCAACATGCAGCCGTTATGTTTAGAAAATAACCCTGCGGTCCAAAACACACAGCCGGCCTCACCGCTGAAATAAATCTCAATTTCCCTCGGCCACTTTCTTCATTTAGCAGTTATGTAATGAGCGATATGTAAGAGGCGGGATGCTTCAGGAGATCCTGGCGGATCCGTCCTGATGTGCTCGAGATGTGGGCCGTTCGGGCTGAGCGCTCACTCTGATCATTATTCCTGCCCTCAGCACACCCACGTCAAATTTAATGGAGCTGTCAGAGGAGGCTGAGGTGTGGTCGCCAGCCGCTTTCCAAATAATTACCCTTCACAACAGAGACGTTATTGTGTCCAACTGTGGGCCTCAGAAAAGTGGGTGAACTACGCTGAACTCAGAGCTGCATGCAGTCTGCAGGAGTCTGGATGTGTTTGGTCAAACTCTCTGTGGAGAGAACAGCTCGTCCTGCTGGGGTTTCTTTCTTTATTTGTTTGTGCTTCTTGTTTTCACTCTGGACTTCACAAACTGTTGTGTTCATTTTATTCTTTCTGCTCTTTTCCTTCATGTTGTTTGGTTCAAACCTGCTGAGGTTGATTGCTTAATTGGAAGATCGACTCGTCACCTGGCTGCACTTGTTGCTGATCAGCGTCCTGACGTTCTGATTGGTTGGCTGGACTGATGAACTTGTTTCCGCCGCCTGTGTGACCTTCACTGACTCTTTATCTGCTGTTCTCCCGGGTGCTCTGATGTCTGACAGCCTGTGGACAGACAGACATGTTGTGGTTTCTCAGAGCAGACAGTCTGACCTCCAGTCCGTCTTTCACCCAGACCAGTTTCCAACAGGAATTTCCTCTGTGTGATCCACCTGCCTCAAAAACAAAGACCAGACCTGAATGCTGAGTCACTCACAGAACTTTATTTCAGACATTTTGAGCTCCAAAGAAATGAAGTTAGTGGAGGTGAGACCTCAGGAAGGAAGACATGAGCCACAGAAAGTCTGACAATCACACGAGTTCAGCTGCAAGAGTACAGCCTGTCAGGGTCCACGACCCAAGACTCAAATCTCAAAACTCTGATCTGATCTCAGTTCTGATTATATCAACGTCTGATCAACACACATCGATTTAAGGGTAAAATTAACTTTAACCTTCTGTCAGTCCCATCCACTCCAGAGGACGGAGACAGATAATGATGACCGACACTGAAAAACCACAAACTGAAAACCCACAGCAAAGAAAATGTCAAAATTAAAATTTAAAAAGTACACAATAAAGTGAGATGAAAAAACATGAACATAATAAATCCAGATGTGCGCTGAGAGCGTCCACTCTTCATCTGCCAGGGGCCTTGTTCAGCTGGATGAACCACAGCTCAAACGCCGCCTCTCGCTGTGCTCAGATGGAGGTCAGAGGTGATGAAGACTCACACGCACTCAGCTGTGTTCTGTGGTCCTTCCCCCAGCAGGGGGCAGTGTGTCTTCTAGGCCTTCACATAAAGTTACATAATTCTTGGAAAGTTTTATTCAGTGTTGGTGTGGAAAAATTAATTGTGGAATTGTGGCTCCCTGAGCATGCAGTTATTTTAAGACCTTCTCAATCACAGCAGAGGTATTTTCTCTGAGAGATAGAGGCACCCGGCAGCCTCCTCCTCCTCCTCCATCACATGCTGACTGCACTTTTCCCTCCGGAGTCTCGATACGCTGAACCGTCCGGGAGGAAATGTTTCAAAATGTTTTCACGGCTCCAAATTTCTGAAATTAAAGAAGTGAGGTCTCGTCTGCCAGGCCTTCAGAGTTTACAGTCAACTGGAAGACGTTCAGGATGTGCTCAGTTTCTGGTCTGAAATGGACTGGGGGAGTCAATAAAATCACACACGCTGGAGGTGGAGGTGGTGGACTCCAACCAACAGTGAAGGCTGTGACATAAAAACCTCCTCCTGCAGTAGCAGAGACAACCAGAGACACGCAGCAGGTCCTGGTTCACCTTCTGATGGGGGTTCGTCAGACTCCCCTCAGACTGCAGGACTCAGGGAGAGATTCAAACGTCTGCAGGAAAACTAAAAGTCGCAGGTTTAATGTGTGACCCAATGTGTTACACAACAAAACGACACAAACGTTCTGCAATATTACAGCAAATACAAACTCACGACATTAAACTCAAACTCTGGCTGAAGCTTTGGACCTTCCAGGCTGTGGACGTGACCACAGAGACACTTTCTGTGCCGGAGCTTATTTAAATGCAACGTAAAACACTATTAAAAACCTCTTTGTGTATTTCTGTAACCTCCGAGCTGTTTGAGTGGCTTGAGACCCGGACAGTGCGTCCGATCAGTCTCCAATTGACTGAAGAGGGTTCTGCTTTGTCCAGGCTGTCCTCGTCAAGCTAATGCTAAAGTTAGCTTGTCAGGTTGATGTCAACATAAAGTGCAGGCTGAATTACAGTTTGGTGCTCCGACTGAAACAGATCATTCATTTCTGTGTCTGTCCTTGTCCCTGTCCTTGTCTCTGTCCCAGGAAACTCTCCCTGTCTCTGCTGCTGTCATTTCAGTGTCAGATTGATGCAACCCTCCTGCACACCATTCACCTCCGCTCTTCATCACAGCCAGTCCCCCCAGCTGCTCCGTCCACCAGCACCACCAGGTCAACTCTAATGGAACCAAACCATCTCAAATCCTGCTTTAATGCAGTACAGCACAGCAGTGTGTGCATTTAGGGTCAGAAAGTAAATTCCAGCAGCTTTTTGGAAGTGAAACCAGTGCAGGGACACACTGAGGCTGACACGGGGACGACGCGATGTTGTAAATCAGACCACAGATCAGCAGAAACAGAAACAAGCTCTCTTCTGTTGCCACACTGACTTCATGTGGCTGAGTGTGTTCCAGCTGAGCGGCCTTCACTCCTGCACTTCTGTTGTGAAACAAACATCCATTTGATCACGGCGAGCCGCTGCGGTGTCACCGACAGACACCCAAAACACGCATTACAGCATGCAGGGGGAATTCTGGGCCGTATTAATCGGCGAGGGCGGACAGGTATGAGCTGTGTGACGTGTTCAGACCACACAGAGCCGTCGCACTCAACGCCTCGCGTCGCTCAGGTTTCCTCTTGTAAATATTTAGTGCTGTTGGTGTCTGCATCTGCAGCTGGTGTGTGTGTACGTGCACACACACTAAAGCCCCGAGGCGAACTGTAATTACACAGTTACCAGTAAAGATTTCCTTCATGTGGTGCATACCTGACTGCAGGTATTTCTGCAGGGGGGGTTTGTTTTGTGGGCCTCCTTCAGACTAACTGAGCCATCAAATACTGAGAATTTCTCAGCTCTCACTCTGGTCCCACAGAGAACAGGTGGAGAACGTGGAGGCTGCTGAGAACGTGCTGAGAACATCCTCTCTCATGTAGACCGTCCAGCAATCTCACCTTCAGGAAACGTCTGCAAACACACGTCGTCACAGGAATCACATGACGTGTCCGCCGGTTCACGGGAGCCCGAAGTAGCTCAAGTAAAGCGTAAGACCCAGGGACAAGTACAAGTACCTCAAATTTGTGCTTACGTGCAGTAAATATACGCAGGCAGACTCCACTGCTGCCTTCAGCTTTACTTAAAGCTGATGCCGACACTGTGGATTTGGATTATTGTGAGTCTGTAACCAACATACAGAAAATGAGACCAGCTTCACCAACCTGTTCAACTGAGCTTTGTGTTTGTGGTTTGGACTGACGGTAAATCTGTCTGCTATCTGAACAAACACAAAGCTGCTACAACTACACTGATCAGACCGACAACACCGACTCAACACGTGATGATGCTGACGGCATGACATCACTGCGTGCTGCGTGTTGACTAAACAGACCCGTACAGACTCACCGCCATCCTCCTTGGCCGAGGAGGATGCCATTAATGTTTACATCCCGTCCTGTCGCGAACATGAGCCTCTCCTTCATGAGGTTTCCTTCTGTGCAGTGATACAGAAAGGAAACAGTTCCTTCATGAAAGTGCTCAGAACAAGGTCTGTGGGTTTTGCTGAGTAAGCGGGTCATGGTTTCTGGACGGTCACGTGGTGTGAAGTGTCATCTCGTTCCGGCAGGCGCCTCAGCAGCTGATATCTCCAAAACTCTGCAGCTCACACCAAAACTATCAAGATGGATCAACGGCATTACAGGGAAGAGGGAACAGGTGTAGTTTGATTTTGGGGTGGACTGTCCCTTTAAATTCCAGGCTCCAGTCCAGCTTGAACATTCACACATTTAGATTTGACTTTCCTGCCATAAAAAGCAGTTTGCAATACGACTGTTGAGTGTTTCTCCATCTGTCATTCCTAAAAGTGATGAATGACGGAGGACAAGTGGCGGAAGACAGTGACTGACCACAGGCGCACCGCCGCAGACCAAAATGACAGAGGTCATAAAAGCCTCGACGTCAGGAAACACGAGCTGCTGCTGCCAGAGCTGCCGTTAACACACACTCGCTCTGAGTGTGTGTGTGTGTGTTTCCAGCTTCTCTTTGCTGAGGTCTCAACACTTTCACTGCTGTCACATTTAGGCCCTGCTGTTTAGAGTCAAACAAGCCAAAATAGGAGCTGGATGCTAAAATCAAAGCGGCTGATAAAGGAAGTGACATCAGCAGAGCGCTGCAGTCGATGAGCGAGTCATCGCAGGGTTTCTGTGGTTTCGATGTGAGGCAGAAGGTGGCGTCTCCATCAGCTATGACCCCAGACGAGGACACGTCACGATGACACACATAATCTGTCAAAACTACCTCAAGGCATTATGGGTAAACGTACAGCAACTAAAAAGTCAGGATTTCTTTGATGTCTGAGTTTCATGGAGCGACTCATGGAGTTACAGACAGGAACTGAAGTTTCAGGTCGTTGTTTCTGCTCAGGTCAGTTAGAGAGGAGCACACAGAGTGTCAGCAGCTACGTCATTCTCATACACTCCATTTGTACGACGTTTCCTTCTGAAATGTCATGGGGTAGAAAGTGGCATGAAAAGAAAAGTAAAGGTACCTCAAATTTGTACACAAATGCAGTACAGTACTGGAGGGGCGACTTGGAAAATATAACCTGAATTTAAGGAAGCTCCTAAACTTCAGTGCACAGCCGATCAGCAGAGTAACTGAACTGTCTGCTGAGGTTAGCTCAGTTAGCTGCTGTTAGCTCGGCTAGCTGCTGTTAGCGCAATTAGCTGCTGTTATCTGCTGTTAGCTCAATTAACTGCTGTTAGCTCATTTAGCTGTTGTTAGCTCGACTAGCTGTTGTTAGCTTAGTTAGCTGCTGTTAGCCCAGTTAGCTGCTGTTAGTTCAGTTAGCTGCTGTTAGCTCGACTACCTGCTGTTAACTCCGTTAATTGCTGTTAGCTCAGTTAGCTGCTGATGGCTCAGTTAGCTGTTGTTAGCATGGCTAACTGCTGTATGTTTTGTTTTCCTTATAGTTAATTCATCCATGATAAGTTTAGTATAAATAAGAAGACAGAAGTCAGATTCCCAAAAATTGTTATGTTTATTTGTTTATTTTTCGATTTTATCAGATGCAGATAACAGCCTTGCTTACAGTAATTTTATTTTAATTACTGATGTCGTTGTTATTTTCAGGACACATTTGTGCTGCTGTCCTGATATAAATAACCAGACCTCCTGATAATGAAATGAAGTTATTCTGTTTTTAGCTTCACAAAGCCTCCTTTTGATTCCCCCCCCCCTCCGATATTTAAGTAAAATTCAGGCCGAGTGTGGATGTGTTTCCCCTCTGGTTGGGTCCAGAGCTTTAATCTGCCCTCAGGTGTACCTGACACTGAGTGTGTGTTCAGGGTAAAGAGGAGAAGTGTGTTTGGCTCTGACTGATGTTGGCGTGGCCTCCGTGGCCTGCTGGACTGACTGAGAGTCTGTATGAAGAGAAACCACCCACACTTCAGCCATGCTCAGCCGAGCCAACAGAAACTCTTCTTAGCACTTACTTAATGCGTCTGGATGGTGTGTTTGAAACTCACACACTGCAGCTCTGCAGGAGGAGAACACGAGGAGCTGAAACGCATTCATCAGGGTGGGGAGAGAATCCAGTACAGATCATGTCAAACTGCGTATCGTCCAACTAAAACGTGTCGCTAACCGTCCTCGTGCTGAAGGGAGCGGATGGTTGAACAGCATTTAAATCGTGATTGTGAACACTGAAGTGGAGTGTGTTTTGTCCCGCTGAACAGTTTCACGTCTTGCTGCAAATTAAAGATCACACTTCAAAAACAAAAACAAAAGAATCACAAGGGTCCCTCCATCCTCGTCCTGCCTCTTCTCCTCTGCGGCTCGTCCTGGACCACCCTGAGGCCCGACTGCCAGTCCAGGTGAGAAACGGGGGGCCTCTCCAGTGTGATCTTACATGACTCGACAAAAGCTCGTGTAGATGTTGGACAGAGCTCAGCTTTCCCCCATCATAATGTAAATATTCAGTCTATCAGGCATGTGCTTACCTGAGGACTCACCTGTGCTGTGATGTCACTGGACCCCTCCCTGTTTAACACTACAAAGGAACCTTCAACAGATTTGGTTACCTTCACTGCAACAACCTGAAACAATAGTCCTCCTCTCTGTGCTGAGACTGGGATGTTCGGCTTTAATTGCCCTAAATATCATAAACAGTTGGTGTTGGCCTGCAGGATGTGTTTGCCTCCCTGTTATTATGTTCTGCTCGGTGAACAATGACGCTGATCAGCGAAACAAACGCTCCCCTGAACATCAAAGACTTTCACCTGACAGCTCAGCAATTACCTGTGCAGAGTGTGTGAGGCGCGTCGGCTCGGGGCGTGTCCGCTCTGAACACGTTTTCATGGAGTCCGACCTGCTGCTATGAGTCAGACGTGATTATTACCTGCTCAGGTGAAGCTGCAGGGAGTCTGTTTCTGTGGTGCCTTCTTTTTATATAAATACTTTCTGTTTTTCTCAGCCTTCTCTTCTGGGCCATTAAAGCACTTCTGGTTCGCTCTCAGAAACTCGTCCTGTTGAACTCGATCGTTTAATACATTTGAGTAAATTCTCTGTTTCTGCTCTTTTTCCTTTACATAAATCCCTGCTAAATCAAACTTTAAATTTCATCTCATCTCATGTTCATGCAGACGCCCAGCAGAGAGGACGGGAGGAACCGGAACACGCAGAACCTGGACAGTCTTGTTTGCTGTGATTGGTTCATTCTGTGCCAGCTAGCTCTGATTGGTTGCTTGATTCCAACTGGTTTTTAGCAGTTGAGGATGGATGAAGCAACCGCGTAAAGTCGTGGGGTGAACTTTGTGTCCATCACAGCTGGATTTCTGAAGTGAGGCCTGAGCAGAGCCAACATGAGGCCTGCACTCCTCCCCACTAAATTAAAGCAAAGAAAGGAAACGTCTCTGATTACGACTTCTTGATGTAGTAACTAATCGTCTTTGTCAGCTCTAAATTTTGAAAAGACTTCAAACGTTTTCTTCTGAATGCTGCAGCCACATGTTTCACTCTCAGACAGAAAAATCCCACAGTCGGCATCTTAACTGTTGGCACCGCTGCTGGCGTGGGACTGGAAGTTTTTACGTTCTGCATTTCAAAAGGCCCACAGCGTTCACCTAAAAACTCTGTACGCGCTCCAGTGTGTCCAACAGTGCAAGATAAGCAAATATACCTGGCCTCCCCGCGGCTCCGATCCTCGGGGTTCGAGGTGATTCAGAGAGTGTGAGGCCCGCTGTGGGGCCAGGAAGTGGAGCTCGAGCCAATGGGGTCCTGATTTACAGGCTGATGAGTCAAGGAGCCTCCTCCAGGACTGAAAGCTCTCCAAGACCAGGAAGGATTAGTTTCTTTCAGGAGTTTTCTCTATAATTAGGCCTACATCTGTACTCTGGCTGCTCGGCCGGGAGCCGTAATTTACTGATGTGTGTGTTGGTTTAAATTCCTCTGAGTGAAACGGCTCTGATGGAGCCAGCAGCGGAGAGACCGGGAACAGAGCTGGTCGAAAAGCTGAGTTTGTAGAACCGAGAAACATCAGCTTCAGAGAAACACGAGGCTGTTAACGTCGTGATGAATTGATTCATCACGTCATCAAGTTGCATAAGTAGATTTTTTGGGCGGATGAGAAAACGTTTGACAGACTGTCGGTTGTCTGCTCGCCTGCTTTCACACACCGAGCAACGTGAAGGTCCCGTGGGGAAACCAAACAGAAACAAAATGGACAGGCGAACTCCGTGGATCTTCTTCTTCTTCTTCTTCTTTATGACGGAGGCTAACGCAGGGCGCTCAGAGCGACCGTGGGACATGGCGTTGTGTGTTTCTGGGCTGTGCAGCCATTTTGCACGAATCCGATCGGGACGTCTCCATCGCGCTGCCAGCAGCACTCATTCATGATTCGAGTGTGATTGTGAAACCTCTTTGAAATCATCATACAACAATTTGCTCATTAACGCTGAGCCCAAAGCAAACGTTGCCTCAGAGACGGGAGGCCGAGCTGATTGTAGTGAATTACAGCCTGTGAGAGTGGATTGTGTGTCGGCTTCCTGTGTGGTCTGGGACTCCTCTGGCTCTCGGCTGCTCTTCTCAGACTATTGTTCCCACTGAATCACAGGCTCTTTGTGTGTTTGTCTTGGACTCGCGTTCATGAATATTTAAGCCTCTTTTACTGGTTCACTGCCCTGTTTGGTTTCCTTCACTGTTGGGAGGTTCAAAGTGAACCAGGTGGACGAAGGAGACGAGCAGTTTACGGCTGCATCTGCCACACGTTTCCTCCACCGGCGGTGGATGTGAGTGCAGCATAAATATATATATATACTTTACATTTGCTCCACGGCGTCTCGGAGGGGAACATTTTTACTTTACTGCGCTGATCTGACACCTTTACTTCACAAATTAAATTTATACACAAAAGAAAGTAGTTGACAGAAAATTGGTTGGTGTTTCATTTTCTTTCTTTTCTGAATGTGTTTGTATTGACGTCGAGCTTTGGACTGTTGGCTGGCCTGAACAAACACGATGAAGGAGTCACTTTGGCCTCACGTTTCTCACTTTCACAAACCAAACAATCCGTGGATTCAAATGATGAGTAAGTCTCAGAGATTAAAAGTCATCATTTTCACTATGGTTTTTAATGGTGTCATTTCGAACACATTTCTTCCACAGGAAACACGCGCGAAGTGTGCAGAAAGAGGAAGCGTGTGGTTTTATAATGTCAGTTTGTTGGAGCTGCTGTCAGGACTTCATCATCCTCTTCGACTCTGAGGGACTTTGTGAAAACTGCAGCTCATCCAGCACACACTGAACCGAGCAGGACCGAATACAACAAAACAGCGATAAGGTCTCTGGTGAAGAGTTTGCACTTCATCAGCTGCATCAGGCTGGGTTCCCCCGACCGCAGGCTGCTCATAAAATCACCATAAAGATCCTCCCTGTCCTGCTCGCTGCTCTGACAGCTGATCTGTGAGGGACCATCAGCAGCATCGTCTCATCAGGCTCTGAATGGCCAAAGCTTTATTAACAAACCATACGAAAACAAACTGTGTGTGGAGGAAACATTCACATCGACATTTAAAGGAAAAGAAAATGAAGTGTGAGACCAATGAGAAGAAGAAAAAGAAGAAAAGACAAATCAGTCCAGATTAAGGAGAGACTGCTTTAAAATTGACATAATGAGTAATACATGGCTTTAAAAACAGTAACATGTTTTTTACAAAGGTTGGACTCATTCAGGATGTTTGACATGAAGACGTTTGACTGTGCGTTCAGACCTGATGAGCTGTTTTTCCCTCGTCACAGACCACATTCAGCCTTCAGACGAGTCACTCTGACGTTGTTTTAATGAGACCTGATGGTGTCATCAGCAGGAAGCAACTCAGACTCACAGAACGAGCTGATGACATTAGACAGAAGAGATGGGCACACACACACACACACACACTCCAGGGGAAGGATCCTGGAGAGTCCTGGTGGTTTTGGTGGAGGCCAGACACCCATGTTCTGTGATGCTGATGGAGGATAAAGGTGGAAGGTCCGAGAAGGCTCGGGACGTGACGGAACAGGTGTGACATTCAGGTGACATTGTTACCTGCATTTACTGACTGCATCCCCTCAAACTGTGACATCCGATCCACTTCCGATGAGAAACTGGCTGAGAGAAACCAGATTTATACACGAGGTGATTCACACTTTTCAAATGAAATGTTGAGCCGTTGCAGACACTGAGGAGCCAATCCAACCTCTGAAGCGAACGCAGAGTTTCTCTGCTCGGCAGCAGAATAATAATCAGATTCCTCTGATGCTGCTTCTGTCTTTGGTCAGTTGGTGAAGTCGGACATCAGGCAGATGTGGAGGTCCTCTGGAAACACTGAAACGTTGGAAGGTATGAGTCCTTCAGTCTGGAAGGTTTTAAAACCGAACGAGGCCTAAAAGCTTTTGGCTCAGAGCCACGGCTGGAATATGGAACGAGAACACAGAGAGCAGCCGAGTGATGAATGATGATCCAAGGATCAATCGATGGCTCTGATACCAGGAAGGGGATTTACAGGCTCCCCTGGCACTGACACCAGGGCCAAGGATCAGGACGTATCCTTAAATTACACATTCCATTATTTCACTGCTTAGGTAACCTTCACAGGATGAGTCTGCACGATCTGTACTAACAACATGGAGTCCATCAGACAAAAGTCCAACAAGTCGTGTCTTGTTCTGGATTCTTTGTGATTTATAAAAAAATCTGCAGTAAAACACGGAAAGCAGAGAAGTGGAGAAATCCTTCCACTTTCCTTTCACAATAAAATGTGACCCAGTGAGCTTTTCAAACAAAGACATTTTTACTATTGGACACTTTGCTTCTGTTGATGGGGAAAAAAACCAGATCATCTCTCACCGAGGTGAAGGAAAGGCCGTATGAACCTCCCACTCATCGAGGCTGAAGACAAAAGCTGCAGCTCTGATGACATTTACAAACCTCAGCTGCAATACGTCGATGATCATTTGAACCGGGTCTGACGTGGTTAAAAGTCACAGGTCACATCAGATGTTCTGACACTGAGATGAGCCATAAAGACATAGTTGGATGAGTTTGGTGTGGAAGAACTTGACTGGCCCACACAGAGCCCTGACCTCAACCCCATCCAACACCTTTGGGATGAACTGGAACGGAGATTGTGAGCCAGGCCTTTTGGTCCAACATCAGTGTGTGACCTGTCTGTGTGTTTACAATGAGACGTCATTAAAGTCCCTGTTGGTGTGATGGGCAGCTGTCCCAATATTTCTGTCCATACCACGTGCCTCAGTGGAGTGAGGTAGGCTGGCCAGTGGTTGTATAGCAGCATCACTTCTGTTCAACACACAACAACAACCTGATGGACTTTTGTCTTTTACCAGCTGATGTTAACACGACTGACGTTTCACGCAGGTTTTTAAACATGGTTAAGAACTAGGAAGGTTCTCAGTTCTCGCAGGGTGGAGTCCAGGTTCCTGCGGTCCACTGTGGTCCACCACCAGTAAGAGACTCACCTGATGTGTTTGTTTGATGTGACTGTGATGAAGATTTCAGCCAGTAGGAGCCTCCAGACATCAGCCTTTAACTAAAGATAAAAACATTTTCATTGCTAATAAAGTGGGACTGAATGAAGCTGAAGTTGTCCCTTCAACTTTGTTGTACGTGTTTTTATGAGCTATTTCTGCCCCAAAGCAATTTGTGCCTGATTTTGTTTTTCAGAGAAGGTGTGGCAGCGTCTCGGTTTCTCTTTTAATGACCATGAGGGGAGCAATTTGACTCAAAATGTTTTGTCTGCTTAGCACTTGAGAATACAGCTATGATGACATGACAACCCACAGGATGGAATTACACAGAAAACCACAGAACTCCTCAGTGTCATAAAATGTACAGTCTTCTTATTGCATGGAAATTCATCCCACAAACATCAATTATTCACCGTTTAAAGACCGTTCCTGTGTACTTAGGTCATGTTAGATGCTGCATACTGACTTGTTGGAAGTTTCTGTGCAGTTTGACAGTTGGGGCTTGTCTATGGAAGCCCAGTCCTGCCAGGAAGTTAAAAACAGACTCTCAGTGCATAAAAATGAGGTCAGTAATGAGTTAAAGCCTGTAATATTACATGTCTATATTTGTACTGAAATCTGTTCAGAGAAAGCATAACAACAAAACAAATCTGACAAAAAGATTATGACAAAAAAAGGAAAAGAAAAGAAAACTGATTCACTAAACTTTAGAAATGATGCACCAGTAACCAGGTTTCACTTCTACAGATATTCCATTTTTTTTATATTCAAAAAATAATAATGTCAATGGAGACTGAATGGAGAAAAATAATGAGTATAATGAGTATAAATTGCAAGTCAAAAATGACTTTTCTGTTTCATAAGATAGAAAGTCGTGACCTTCTGATTAACATTTCACTTTCTCATTTTATTTTTCCTGGCAGAAATGGGCTTCCATACTTAGTAGTATCTAGTATCTGATCTGTGAATCCTTCTGACTGTACACGAAACTGTATGATTTGGAGTACAAACGCGTACATCTGTGGTCTGTAATCCCGTTGACCACAGGAGAAACTAACGCGGTCGTGGCAGCCGTCCAGGCTCAGCCCTGCAAACTGGGAGCTCTGGGAATTTGGAAGGAGTTTCCCAAGGAAATGCATCAGCTGTGGTGGGCTGGAGGGAACACTCCCTTTTGTGGGGACGGTTGCATCACGGCTGCTATCAGCAACAAACGAGATGCTGTTTGCATCCCTGCTGCAGGCGTGGGCGGCGGGCAGCCGGTGGCGGGCGGCGGGCTCGCTGCATGTTAGATCCAGTTCCGGAAATAACATGATGCACGCTGTGCGGAGCTCCAGAGCCCACAAACCAAACAAAGCTTTTACATTTTTCATGCATTGTTTGAGCCAAGAGGAAAGAGTGAAAGAGTCAGGCTGTATATTTAGGCCAGAGCACATTAAAAATAGAAGCCTGGCCTACAGCAATCTTCCTTTGTGCTCACAGACACACTAAAATACATCACTGTGCGTCAGCCGCAGAGGAAGCCCTGCAGCCACAGAGACCCACAGGAAAGTGTCATCACGTTCACTTCTGTAACGCCCACCATAACACGACGTGAAGCATCGCTACACTTTCCCACGGCAGCCATGTGCTGGCTGATTGGATACCTGGCTGCAGCGGCGCAGCGGGAGTCGAGCAGCTCTCAGAGGTAATGGGCATTCCTGTGAGCTGAGCGCAGAGCCAGACTTTGAAGACAGTCAAACCACAACAGAGCAGACCTCAGGGTTTGAACCAATCAGGCCTTCATGGGGGTAAAATAAGCCATATTTCCCTGCAGAGAACACAGAAACACCTCCTAAACATCTCAGTCTGATTATCCAGTCCGCTCTCCTGGACGCTCTTCAAGCACACAGTCAGAAAATGAATGTACCTGGTATGCATTTAGTGCATTTAGTTGCACTGATTCTTACTGCAGTGACTTGAAATGAAGCTGCATGAGAAAAGCACATGAGGTAAACATTTAAGATGTGCTGATTATAAAGCGCAATAAAAAACACTAAAGTTGAGCATAGTTTAGCACGTTAGCACGGTAACGTTAGCTAACAGCAAACACAAAGTACTTGATCAACTCTGGACTTGATCAAGTTGACTTGAAGGTGCACCAGAGGAAAAGTCACAAAGTTACTACAGTTTATCCTGAGGGGAACACGAGCGTCTGAACCACATTTCAATCACACAGAATGTCTGAAACATCAGGGTTCATCCTCTGGGAAACATCAAAGTCTTAACGTTCACATGGAAGCGAATGTACTCGTCCTGCTTCACTTCAAATACAGTATTTCACATTGTTGTATTGGTAGTTTTGGTGCAGGATCTGATTATTTCCTCCAGCACCGTCTCCTGTCCAGGACGACGATGCCAAATCAGATTTAAAGTTCAGTCATCTGACTATGATGCAACGCACGGAGTGACTTCACGGCCTCGGTGAGCTGCAGCACTTGAAAGGAAAGACTCTGTGAACTCATATGGAGCTGTCTGATGAAATAAATCACTGGATCTGACTGAAACTGCAGCATTAAGCTCAAACAGTCCACATTTAACTATTAGCCCCAGTTGGGAAGGAGGAGAGGAGGGATAATTGGAGGGTCCTCCGCACTGCCAAACATGTCAACATGCCTGTTAACACGCCAGATGGTCGTGCTTTGATCCAGATTTATGTGCCTCACCTTCCCTGATTGTCTCAGAGCCTGGCGACGCTGTGTTCCTGCCTGCTGGCCTGCGTCTTCTTCATGCAGCGCTCCACCTACAGCATCCACCCTCATGCTTCGCGGTATTCATGTCAACATGTTACGAGAACACACGATTGGTTTCAGGTAAAACAAGAGAGTTAATGTCCGAATTATGTACATGAAGTGAAATGCATGAGCGAAATGCACCAGTGATGTAGAGATAAGGGTGGTGGTTGGGTGGGTTACACGCGGGAGGCCAGGGTTCACTTCCCATGTGGAGCCAAATGCTTTAACTAAATAGTCTGAGACTGTGGCAGGAACAACATGAAGGTTGTGTACTGGTGTAACTTGATAAGGTTCAGCTGATAGACATGCGTGGGTCATGACAGCACTGATGCTAAATGATCCTGTTGGTCATGTGGAGGTTTTGACCTGTTGGTGGCGCTACTGGTGAGAAGTCATGAGGATAAGGCATCTTAAACACAGTTGTCAGTGTGTTTCCTCAGGCCCAGATGTCTGAGCCTCTTTCTCCAGTCTGCTATTGTGGCTAAAGTGGATGTGAACCAAAGTCACAAGGCTGATTCAGCACTGCATCCACGTAAACGTATTGTGAGAAGCTGCGACTGTGAGCGCGCAGGAACACAATGAAGGGCAAACTGTTGGCACGGTGTGACGACATCTTTTATGAGCGTGTTTGTACAGTGGAGCTTTGTAAAGGTTTCTCCTCCATGTTTCAAGTCTTTTCAGGGTTCGGGATCAGTTGTGTTTTCTGTGCGTAAGTCTCAGGGCGTCACCCTCCTGATCAAACACAAAAAGAAGAAAGAAAGCAGGCAAAGAGAAAAAAAGAAAGCCACCTCCTCCATCCAACGCCTCCTGCTCCGTCATTTGCCATCCCAATTTGTTTTGAGGCCGCTAAAGCATGTCTTTGGGTTTGCCTCAGTGAAGCTGTTAACACATAGCAGATTTTTACACGGTGCCATTAAAAGCCACATTCTTTAAAAAGGCCCTTTTTATTTTTAGCACGTCTGTGTTGAGAGAGAAAAAGGAAAAGTGGCTTTGGATTGCCTGAAACCTTTAGAGGGATTGCCAAAGGTCCACTGAAACTGTGACTTTTATGGCTGCAGAGCCAAATCCTGCACTCTAGCGGGACAGTCCCCCATTTCAGGCGGTCTGTAACGCTAATTTGGTATCAGGCGCTGCAAAGACGCCCACCCACCTTCCCCAATTACGCCCCCAACCTCCAAACCCTCCAGCTCAGCATAGCGAGACAATGTAATTATGAGAAAATGCTTGCTAAAACTTAAAGCAGACGGGGTTTTTTTCATCAGCTGGCAGAGCTCCGAGGCCCCTCGATCCCCAACAGATCCACCCCTCCAACCACCACCAAAAACCCCCCAACCCTCCACCCAGGAACATCATCTGACACCCAGGCTCTGATCCACTGTCGTGGGAGCAGCAGCAGTCTAATATGTGGTCAGTGGGAATGTGTGTTTGACCACAGAGTGTGTGAACAGACATATTCTGCTATTTAACATCTGACACCAGAAGATAAACAGCCGAGAGCCACCGACTAAACTTTCCAAATAAATGTGTCCCCAGTCGCTTCTTTTATCTGTCTTCTTCATACACTGAAAAATCTTTTTTAAAATTCTTGTGTGGTGCTTTAAACTTCACATGAACAGATGCTTGGGTAAATGTGTTTTATAATCTAAAGTATTACATAACCTAACGTTAATGTATCTGTGTGTGATGATGTGCGGTCACGGCAGAAGTACAGCACACACAGTAAATGCACTGCACGTAGTCATATATTTTACTGTTTGTGTGTGCAAGCAGCTTTAAATCTTCATATCCTTGTAAATCTGTGTCACTTACTGAATTCACGAGGGGATTTTCCTGGACTTAAGTTACAGCAAACTCAATATTTTAGACCAAACAACACATTTGATGAGGTCACAAAGTCTTTTTAGTGCAAACTGTTGACTGTTTAAGATGACGACATGTCAGCTCCCCAACATCGAAAACACCTGGACGGCCCCCTGGTGGCTGGCTGCAGTACAGCTCACAACCCCCCTCCGTGTTAGCAGATGGGACAAATCAGTAACTCCAGCTCAGATAAATGCAAAAATATTTCCTGAGGAACAGTACTGTAAGTATTTCCTGTTTCCACCCCATGGCTTTAATTGACTTTTGATTACGACTGTGAAAATACTAGAGGAGGGAACAAATGTCTCCAGTCTAATATTTATAGAAATCTTTTTGTTTAATACAAAAATTAAAATACGACCAGAGACAATAGGCCATTTATTGATGAGAAAACCATAAACAAGGAGTCTGTCTGTAGAAATACTTTGGGCCTGGATCGAAGCACACAGCACTTTGAGTGACTCATGGAAATAGCCTGAGTATGGATGGGAAAAATAACACACAACAAAGGGAGTAATTCACAATAGAAGAAAGAGAAAAAACGCTGAGAAAACACACAACAGATGGAGGGTGTAATCAATACTGCAGCCCAACTTCACATCTGCATCAGCCTGCGGGAATGGAAGCATCTTTCCATGTGAGCCACCGGGAGGAAAACCAGAGACCTCGTCTGGGTGTTAAAGTCCATTCATGGGAAAGATGATAAGATATTGATAAATACAGTAATGATGACAAATAAACACGTATACAGTGTATATGTACTGCACAGTCCCAGAGAGAAAAAAGCAGGCTAACAAGATGTTGTTGTTGTTTCGGCAATTTCTAAACTTCATGGACAGCAATGGGAAACAAGAATTCAATTACAGCCAATTAGATCCAATGGGAAACAGAACTGTGGAAAATCTTCCCGAACCTGGTGTCAATTTAAAAAGATTAGTAACTAATTCAAAAGGGGACCGAGGACTGTCTGGAGGACATCAGGGTAATTGTTTGACCCAGTTTAATGCTACTTATTTATTCATAGGAATGTACGTATGCAGACGGCTGATATGACGGTAGGTTTTTGTATGGTTTCTGATGATGAGACTGAGCTGTCGATTAGTTTCACACCTGATGTTTGTGTTAGCTAATTATTGGAAAGGAAGTGAAGGGTGCCCATCTGTCTGGTTTCACTCAACAGAGAAACTGAGTTAGCAGCAGCTGGTGGTTTCTAGCCAGGAACAACTAACTTCATTTTCAGTGAGGAAACACCATTTCTATAAATCAACAACCTGAGCTTGTGGGCTCCAAGGGGAATCCTCACGGAGAGCTCAAAACATTGCTAAAAAGTGAGCCGGGTCGAGAAGCGATCAAACTCGACAGGTAACAAACGAATCTCCAGGTGACATGAAGCTAAAAGTGAGCACAGCTGACATGTTGGTTATAATCCCCGACTCCAGAGAACTGTGTGTGCCCTTCTTACACTAGACTTTTTAACAGCGTTGTCTCATTGCCAGACCTCAACAAGTTTTTGAGTGTCATGTTATTATTATTACAGACAAGAATGTTAATAAGACCCAAGTTGTAAAAATCTGGAATTATCCTTTAAGCTTGATTTGAATCTGGGGAATTGAATACCTGCAGTAGGCAGCAGGTATTCAGTCTTAACATTAAGTCTGTTTGAGCCATCAGTGCCCTCCTCCTCCTCCTCCTCCTCCTCCTCCTCCTCGTCTTCACCTAATGACTCCCACTTCTCAGCACTGGGTTCTCCAGTGTCTGAGGGACATATGGAGAAACGCTGAACAAGCTTCCTTCCTCCTAAGTCCTTCAGTGCCTTCATTGCCCTTCCTCAAGACATTTAAAAGCAATTTACTACCACAGAGTCACAACAAGGAAGTGTGTAACTGCACATGCATATCTGTTACACGCCGCACACAGCCTGGTAACGCCATTAAAAGACAAATGGCCCTGAGTCGACCTGCAATTCATCTTCTGCAAACATCACTGACCCATTTGAAAAAGAACTGCAAGACAGCAAACAACACAAGTCTTCAAAAACACAAACTGGCGCAGAGCAGTTGTCTTTTGTCTTGTGTTACTTCAATAGGAAAAATAAATTTATTCTAAGTGATAACCAACGCGAGTCCATCAGGTCGGGCTGAGTGAGAATCCATGTTGTCTCTTTGGAGAGACGAAACATAACGACAGTTAAATTGATGCACATGGGGAAAATGCTGGAATATCCTGAGCGCAGTGAATCACTTCCTCCCCGTTATAACGAATACCTCCGGTCCGGGAGGATCCACAGCCGCAGCAGAACCTTCATATTAGCATCCGGTTTGTTAGCGCTGGATATTTGTCAGCTGATTGGATGACAGTGAACATAAATATGTGTTGTTTTAAAAATAGATGGCGGCGTCCACTCCACAGGTGTAACAACAGGACAGTGAGGGATGATAGAAACACTGACAGCCAATCAAAAGTGCCTACAATGTTGGTCTCCTTTCAACTGGATCTCATGGGATGTCGTATTTCTGGACGGTCTTTAAAGTATTTCATGTTTTTTCATCATCATTGTTCTGGGTGTGAAGTGATGAGCAGCTTTCATTTTATTACTTCAAGATTTCTTGATGTTCTTGTTGCTGTTTTATAGTCGTTCTGCCACGTCCACCTGTGTGGACCCACCTGCACTGTGAGGAGTTTTCTCAGACCAAAGCAACCCTCAGCAGAGTGGAAACGAGGCCTGTTCTGTTCGAGCTGAGGGTCCAGGATGTTGGACCAGTCTCCTGGGTTCAGGTGAGGATGCAGACTGAGCTGCTGCTGCTTTTCAGTCCAAACGCAAACACTGCAAAGACAAACAGGCGTCGGGCCGAGCGGCGCTGGTACCGACACGCCGAGACGAGAAACAGCGATAAATAATTACACTCTGTAGCAAAGTGCTGCGTTTGGACAGTCGCTCCTTTTACTTTACTTTTCCGACTGAAACAGGAAGCTGCGCAATTCAGTCAGCGTTCAGGCCTGCTGGTTCACACGTGTGATGTTGATTAAATATGATGTTGAATCCTAACTTTACAATTAACAGCCTGTTGCTTTTGTTTAAGTTGTTTTTGAACAGCTGTGACCAAGAAATGAGTGTGACATTCGAATAAACAAACTGGTGGACTGACCACATCTTTGGCATTTCGTATTACTTGTCAGCTGACGTATCTGCAGCGAGCTAACATCGACTGATTTATCCTGACGTCGGCTGATCTTACGGGGTCTGATATTGTGCTTACACTCGGTGTTTTGGTTTGTTGCTTCACACTGAGCAAACTGCTCCGTCCGCACAGTTTTGTACACGAAGCACACCTGCCGTGACATCACTATCTGGCCAGGAGTGAACCCCCTTCACTTCCTGTCAGCCGCCGGGCGTCTCCACTCCAGAACGATTCTGCTGTTGTGCTCAAAGTTTAAATTTGTTTTTGTCCGCCTCTCAGAGCTTCGGCGGCTCCATATTTTCAAATAGAAACTGAGAGCGGTCGTCAATAATCACGTTTCCTCTCTGACTCTTATCCAGTCCATCTCCTGGCTGGAGGAGCGAGGAGGGAAAAAGGAGGACAGTGCATCAGTAAATCCTCTCTAAGCTCCTTTCTTCAAGGCATCCACTTCTGGAGAGAATCTGACACAGAACTTCCATTACCATGTTGGCAGATAAAGTCGGCCAGTAAAGAAGGAAATGAGACTAATTATTTCCTGAGTGGAAGTCAAAGTTTTTCTCCATGCGTCGAGGCTCCAGGACTCCGAGAGTTCTGGAGAAACTCCCACCTGAGCTGGACGACTACCTGCAGCCTGACGCCGGACGGATCCAAGCGGCCTCCTGCGTCTGCAGCTCGGCTGCAGGAAACGCCCTGCGTCCCGGGCCGGACTCTCCATCGCTGAAGCCGGGAAGGCAGCCGCCATTTTTACACATCGCCCGTTCAAAATGAAGACAAACAGAGAGGGAGAAGGAAACGAGGAGAGATGGAAGGAAAGGTAGCGAGGAAGAAGGAAATACAGGAATCAGAAAAGGGGAAGGATACTGAGGAAGGAAACAAGGAGGGATGGAAGGAAGAAGGAGAGATAGTGAGTGAAAATGGAAGAAATAAAGTGAATGAAAAAAGACATTAGAGAGGAAGGAAATAAGAAAGTTTAGGAAGAAAGAATGAAAAGGGAAGAGAAAGAAATGGAGTAGAAGAGAGGACAAAGATACAAATAAACAAATAAAAGATTAATAAGGAAGAAAGAAGGCAAGACAGGAATGAATGTGGAGGAAAGAGAACCGAGAGAAGGAAAGAAAGCTAAGGGAAGGAAACAAGGACATAGAGAGGGTGAGTAAATTCACTGAAAGGACAGAAAGATTGAAGTGCTGGAAGAGAGAATGTAAGGAAAGTCTTCAGTAAAGGCTTCGATCAGACGTTTGACTTCCTGTTGAAGGTAAAGTGGAGTGAATTTATGTCTGAATGTGTTGGAGAGAAGCTGGTAGAAATCATTCAGACGGTCTGAACGTCACTTTGTGAGGACGTTTCAGGTCTTTTTCTCTCCTCTGCTTTCTTTTCTTTTTTTCTGCAGGATTTTCCCTGCATGCACTGCTCTCATGAGGAGTTGTGGGGATTTCTGCGTTTGGCCGGAGAGGCCGCCTGTCAACACGCCCCGTCAACAAAGCTCCGTTTCCATAGAGACGCCCAAATAAGGGAAAAAAGAAACGCGAGCGACTGAGGCCAAATTGCATTTTCTTCTCCTCTCAAGTCAATTGGTATGAACAAGGGAGTTAGGTTAAAGGAGTTGATACTTTAAACATGTCATCTACAGTTAAACAAAAAAAGCAGAGGGGTTTTTTCCTGCTGGCATGTGGCTGACAGAATCAGAGTTATTCATTACTGAGCTTTTGTCCATCTCGAGTCTCTCGCCAGTGGAGACTGAAAATGAAAAATAAAAATTGTAAATTGCTCCGTCACAGATGGAAACACCATCAGTTTAATCACATCAGGCTTCTGCAGCCCGAGGCGGGGGTCCGTTATCCGAGAAGAGGTTTCCAGAGGCTGTTTGACTTTCCTCGTGATGAAATGAATCCACGTACTCACCACGACATCTGAAGCAGGTCAGAAACGAGAAGCGTCCACCCCAGCAGTGACACGCTTGGCTCTCTGCTCTGTACTTCAGGTGTGTGTTGAAGCTAATGCTTGTTGATGGTTTTGTGCTTTTGTTGTAATGCATCCTCCAGCCACAAGAGGCAGCAATGAGCAAACTGTGCTGTCTTTGAAAGAAGAAGTTTACTCTGTTGGTTATTCTGTTGAGCCATGTATTTAGATCACCCCATATTTCCAATGTTCAGTTGATAAATAGATTAGACGACATGTCCTGTGAGTCCTTTGTTGGGTCCAATTAGCTTTATGTTAGCATGGTTAGCTACTGAGGAGCTTAGAGAAACTGAGACTGGTCAAAGAGAGACTCGGTGTGAGAGGCAGCAACGGGTTCTGAACCGGAACCCAGGAAACCTGACTGATGAAGACTGGGAGAACTGGACTCCAGACTGACTGAGCTTCACTTCTCGTGAAGTGGGACAGCAGCTGAAAAACAAGGTGAGAAATGCCAAGTAGAGACTCTCATACACAAGGCTCGAGATTAGAAAAAGCAGACAAAATACCTTGTCAGCAGAGCTCCGCGAAGGTCTCGGTATGCTTCAGATGAACCTCGGCCGAGTCGAACAGCAAACGTGATAGTGTGTGCAGTCAGCTTTGGGGACGTCGAGGACCGAGGCGTCTCTGTGGGCCCACACAAGTGGACGTAACTTCGTGGACTGTTTTGCGAAGGGAGAAAAAAGATGCAAGTTTCCACTCAGTGGTGCAACAAGCTCTTTGACTGAAGCAAACCGAGGCCTTCAGTCTCGGTTGAGTTTTTGCTGTCCTGACGGGTACAAACCTGTGCGGTCGAGTCCAGACAGTTAAGAGGAAAGGCCTGCGTGAAGCTTTCTTCTGGGAATGTGTTGTCTATTACAAACCACCTCCTGTAATTTGGCACTGGCTTACATTAAGTTCCATCTGGAACGATGGGTCCTGTTCCCGAGGAGCACGGCTAATGTTTTATCACCCACATCCCCCTGAACGTTAACCCCGCAAACCTCCTCTTCTCCTTTAACTCATTTTCTGTCTGGTTTCCACCTTCTGTTGACAACCAAACGGTGACTTTTCTGTTCAAAGAAGAGACAGTAAAGCTGAAGTGACAGATTGAGGCCACACAGAAATCTCATTTCCCAGTTTTCATTGACATTTTAGAAAGTTTATTGATGTTTTTTATTTAAATCAAAGCCAGCAGGAATCAAGTGAACCACTTCAGAAACTCTGAGTAGATGAGCACAAATTTACAACATTACTGAAAGTACTTTCACAATGGCACAGCATCTTAAGTCTGAGCTGGAATCAGATTTGGCTGTTTTTATTGACGTCCACTGTGGAGGCTGTGTTTTTTATTGTTATTGGAGTAACAATCACGAAACAAGGGCAGACAGTCCAGGTCCAGAAGATGTCGTGATTATATGCACGCAGGCCCCTGAAGAAAACCCCACAGCACAGCTTCCGTTTCTTACCTTTGCAGGTAGTGAATACTTGATATACGCTATATAGACAAAAGTATCCAGACACCCCTATTCATGGACCTGTTTCTCAGGGTTTGGGCTCAGCCCCTGACTTCCAATGCAGGGAAATCTTAGTGCTTCAGCATAGCATATGTCTATAAAGTGTATCACAGTTAAGGTCAGTAGGTTTATTACAGACCCAGTCTCTCACAGAGTAAGGTAGAAATATTCAGATGAGCCTAACAAATAGAAAGATGAAGTTCCTGAACAAGATTCAATCCTTTGTTGCAAGACAACCTCGACTCAGGGTTCACTTTGTTCCTTTAGTTGTAGTTTTCGACCACATCAGAGTCTGCAGCAGTGACACGCCTCAGTTTGTCTGTTCCCAGGGTCAAAAGCTTTCAGACTTTGAGCAGTTTTATTTGCCAGCATAAGCCAGTTAAGGTGTTGTCCGTTTGTGTGCAGGCTTGACGCCAGACAAGGATTCTTCTTCCTGAAACATCAGCTTCAGAGCTCTGTTGTCTGAGGTGTTGGGTGATGTCCAACAGCCCAGAGGAGGCCTGTCGAGAATCTGACTAATATCTTCCATTGGAGAGAAATTATCACCCAGATCCTCTTGTGTCGTGGGCTGAGGGTGGGGGGGGGGGCGATTGTGGCCCAGTTCTCTGCTGTGTTTGTGTTGTTTTTAAACGCCATCCTGCGCTCAAGTTGACGCCACCAGACCGCCGTCTGCCAGGGGATTTTCAGACCCGAGGGAGTCGCTCGACTCGACTCGACTGCTCCTTCTCTCTTTTTACTGTGCGGTTGAGAAATTTGATCCAAGTCTCAGGAACAAGACAAGGGCTAATAAGTGGAGGCTGTACAGTAGCACCTACTGTAAGTTTACAGGCTCTCTGCTGTACCAGATCCAGATGTTTGGTGAAGTCTGGATAAATATAGACTCTGTCAGGAGCTGTGAAGTCCCAGCTACATTCTGTAAACATTTTCCTTACCATAATTTGAATTTTATTATAAACTTACAGTCTAACAAGCCAGTGAAAAAGCAGCCACGTTCAGCAATAAACAAGCGAGCGGCTACCGAACATGAAGACACAAGTGCTTTCAGCCCAGCAGGCAGTTTACTTTTCAGACTGAAAACCGTACATGTGCCCCACGGTGCGTACAAGTACTCCAATCCTGTCCTCAGGAGCAGCAACACAGGGACTGAAACTGGAAAAAAACAGCTCAGGTGTCCAAAATGGAAGTGCTCACACGAGTTTCAACATGAGAGAAGAAGATACATTAATGATGTTTTATTGTTACCCCAATACAAGTAACAGCAAAAGATTAGCAGTAAATTACTGAGAGGGAACACTTTAATTTCACTGTCAAATTTATGTAAGAGTGGGAGCAGCGCTGATCAGAGTCCTGAACCTCATCATCGTGGTCATCAGGTGTTCGTTAATAACAACAACCCCTACCGGAGAGGAAGTCAGGATGGATGGATGGTCGCCTCACTTTGACACAACAAACTGATGCTAAGCTATGCTAACCAAACGTTTCTGCTGAGGACTTTGGTGGGATCAAAAGCTCCACAAGAGCGTTGGCTTTCAGTTTGGAGGACGTCAGGTGAAAATCAGACCTATTTTAAATAGTTTCAAAAGATACCCAGAGCCAGTGCATTGTGGGTCAGGACTGCAAATGTGTAAATGTACTGCGTTTCTCTCTAATGCCCCACATTTCTGTATTTTCCTATGGAGATATGAAGTCAGGCGGGAGGATGAGGACTTCTCCTTTAATCGTTTCTGGACCCATCAAACATTCCTCCTCCACATTTTTAAGAGCTGTCTGACTTTTACAAGCTGAAGCCATGAGTCCGGACTCAGCAGCAGCAGCAGCAGGTTTCTGCGGCTGCGAGTGGAAAGAAACGAAGGCGAGGGAGGTCACGTTATTAAAACCGACTGCACTACTGCTTATTATCTTCTGTCAGTCTCGGCCTGTGTTTTTCAAGAGGTGTGGACATGGTGGAGTATTTATGAGCTCTGTTTTTAATAGACTGTTCCTTTCAGACTCAAACAAATGCCTCTCATTATATCCCTACTGAATTCACTGTAACTACAGTAATGGCTGGTGGCAATTCTATGATCCACGACTGCAGACCATTAACATGTTGGTGTGGGAGTGTTAATCTCTCGCACTTTCAGCCTCTTTCCCCGAAGCCTGACTGCGACTGAAACGACTCGGCTTCGCCTCTCTCACACATCAGACTTTCAGGGTAGCCTCCTCACCTGGCCTTCATGTCCAGACGTCCCGACAGAGAAGCTGGAGGGGAGAGGGGGGGGGTAAGTAAATAAAAAGTGAGCTCACAACTGGGCAAACTGCAGGACACCTCCGAGCTCCAAGGCCCAGCGGCCGGCGAGAGGAGAGAGCCGGCAGGCCCGATGCCATGTTTGGAATAAGTGAAAGAAAAATGGAAGTCTTTCTGAAGAGACAAGGTTAGAAGATTACTTTCCATAATCATGATTTTGGAATGTGTAAAAGTCTCTTTTTGAGAGTTTCTCCCCTTATTAGCCAAAATGTGATGAGTGGAGGTGAAGTGAGGTTTTTAGTGCCACAACCTCAAAGTTCTCCACACAGGAATTCATCCTGGATTATTTAACAGCTCTGAGCTTCTGTTATCGTTCAGCCAGTGTGCTATGTCAGAGTACTGCAGTACTACAGTATCCATGAGCCCTAGCTGACATACAGATGTCAGGTTTCAGAAGTCCCATTTATTTTTCAGTGTTCAGTGGGAACAAACCAGAACAGCTAAATATCAGCTTCTTTCACAAACAGGAAGCGCGTGGACAGAAAAACTGATGGAGTCGGCTACAACCCCCAGGATGCATTTCACCAACAACCAGCCAATCGCAGAGGTGAACTCACCTCCCATTCAGTCCCATAACATACGAGCAAAGGAGCGAATGAAAGTTCTGCTTGCGGTGGCAAATCCTGACATTTAAGAAGCTGGAAGCAGCAAATGTTTGACGGAAACCATTAATGGATTATCAGATTAGTCAGCAGCTAATAATCTTTTCTTTCAACAGACTAATCGGTTAATTGACCGATTCTGTCAGAAGTTATGTGTGAGTGGACCCTCAGGCTTTGGATGTGCCGTCAGGACTGAACACCAGAGCCAACATTTTCCTCCAAACGCTGGACATAATTCACTTTGAGATCCTTCAGGTCGACTGAAATGTAAAAGAAAGGAAAACTTCTCAACACTCACTTTTGTACAAGCAGCCAGCAGGACACAAAGCAGATGAGATGGGCAGAAACACGTACTGTAATCCAAACACAGCAGATATGACAGTAACACATTCCGCTGCACTGCGACTGTACTCCTACAGCTCACAATACTTTTACTTGTAGTGGAGTACTTTCAGCGCTGCGTGCTTTCCATCATTTAGCCTGATTCAATATCTGCGCTCGTTCACCTTTTCGTCAATGAGTTGACCGACCTGAACGTTAGTCATTACGCAAACACTGTTTACGACTACTGGAACCTGCAGCTAAGAAAATACAACGTTCTTAAGCTCACAAATCCAGGTGAATCACTCCTACTTTATTCAGCCATTACATCACACTTTCTCAACACAAACTCACAAATGGGCCTGAACAGAAGTGCAGACAAATTAGCTAAAATATGGAGTGCAGTGAAGGGAAAGAGCCACGATACCCTGCTCAATTAGTACCTGAAATCTTCCAAATTTTGAGCCCGTATTTTGAAGCACGAAAAGGAAAACTCTCAAAGGTCAGAGCAATTATTGCACAAATGAATAAGAGCAGTGTAGGTATGGCATGGAGTTCAAACGTGGCCCTGGAGCCGGCTGCAGGGGTGGCCAGGCTGCCTGGCACGGATGCCGATGACGCGACATGTCAAATAAATGTCCACACACAAACCTGGGTGCACACTAGAAAAATGTACTCAGCGCTCACTTAAAGACTTCGACTCTTTCGCTCTCTTTCTCGCTGTTTTTGGCTTTTCACGGTGTAAAAGTGTCACAGGTTGTAACTGTCCGAGTGCTGTGGCTCTCAGCAGCCAGAAGGTGGTGAAATCAACAGACTTCTGAGGAAAGACTGACCTCAAACAGGCTGCAGGGACAGCACCCGGGGACTGTCCAGAGCTCACTTTTAATTTGGTACTTTGTGGTCCGATTCCATTTGATTGTCTCTAAAACTCTTTCACAGCGTGGACACCATACTGTGTGTTGATTGGTGCGATGGCTGCGCCTGCTGTGTTTCCAAACCACCATCAGATTGGTCACTGGAACGAGTCCACGTCAGTCTGTGTGGACTGAACTGTCCACATGTAAACGTAAAGCTGAAGCTGCTGTTTTAGGTAAGAATGTCTGATCACATGTCAATGCTCACGTCCACGACAGTCTCAGTCTCTTATGTCCTCTGTGTCTCTCTCCGTCCTTCCAGCACCTGTCTGCACACCTGCCCTCCATCAGCCTGTCCTTGTCCCAGTGTTGTCCCCAGCCAATCAGTTCCTCCTGTCTCGTCTCCTCGGTTTTGAGCTCAGTCTTTGCCGACTCATTTGCTCAGTTTGTCTGTTTCTGTGGTTTCTCTTATGCTGTAAAGCTGAGTAAAACGATTGTTGCCGTTTGAGGACGTCACTTGCTGGTCGTATCACAGTCCAAAATGTCTCACAGACTTCTGGCCAGATTCCTGTCTAGAGGTTTTTGGTGATTTCCTGGCCCTTCCGTCAGGCCCACAACCAGACCCTTGCAGACTGTAAACATCACAGGCTGATGCTCAGATTGTTTTTCATGCTCCCCAGAGGATAAACCCTTTTTTTTATCTTGATTACCCGGTCACCTTCGCTCACGTTTGAGTCAAACTTCCCTCTTCCTCGGAGAAACTCCTCAGAAGGTTTCTTGTTAAGGTCAACGTTTATATTTTGTGTGTAATGAACCTTTAGGCCTGTAGGGGTTGCTGTCAGATCTTCCAGGCCAAAAACACTTACCAAACATAACAAATGACTTATTTATGGAGGGTTCATTAAATGACTCTTAGGTTACAACAAATTCCTCCTTTGACAATGGCTGACTTTACAATTCACTTCTTGTTCTTCTTTAATTTCTTTCAGACCTCAGAGTAAGTTGCTGCTGACAGCTGTGGTCGGCTTGTCTGCCGGCCCTCGCCTCGGTTTATTCCCCCAATCAAGCCTCTAACCTCACGCCCCGGCTGATCACTAATGTCATCTAAACACCATTGGTCCAAGCAGGCCGCCCACACCCTGGAGTCACTTGTTACTCGAGTAATTGTATGAAAAGTCAGTTAATCAGCAGGGCGAGCGGAGGCGGGGGCTGAATCATCTCATCTGGGCAGCCGGCAGCCAATCGGGGACGAGCGTCTCGGCAGGGTCCACCCTTCAGGGAGATGTTTCGCTCCACATCCAGGAACAACCGGTCACTTTTTCCCCAAAACCTAAAGCTAACATAATTATTGAAAGGTTGAGAGGCCGACACATGCCAGGCTCTACCTACCGACTGACCGGCTGACTGTGCAGTGGAAAAGCCACAGTGAAAATCAACACGCTTAATGACACCTCGATTCAGGGTCGGACACTGACTGCCCTCTTGAACAGCTGACGATGTGATCCCCTCCCTCCCCCGGCAGACTCAGACTATAAACAACAACCTGCCAAGGTCTACCTGGACCCGAGGAACTGCTGCCTGTGAAAATCAACAGGCTTAATGACACCTTTATTAGTCATGTAGTCAGACGCCCCTGGTGGCAAGGCTCTCCCCATTGAGCGCTGGAAACTTTGGGTCACTGTGGCCGCTGACTAACGCACTGTTTACATACCACAGAGGGCCAGCACTGGGGGTGAGGGCTGCTGGGACCTGCTGCCTGCCGAGGCCTGCCGGAGCCTGCCGGGGCCTGCCGGGGCCTGTCGGGGCCTGCCTCCTGCCGGGGCCTTCTGCACCAAGGCACCACGACATTTACTTCTTTATTCATGTTCTTGCATCAGGCATATGCATGACACTCAATGTGAACATGCTACATAAGCTTAACGCTGACCTGCATGACATCATGCTGTTAACTGCAGATCATATCATCACCTCCTGTGTCGTGTGACGTACCCTAACAGCAGCCTGCATGTTTCAACATCAAAGTCTCCTACCCAGCTGGCCTAGTCGGCGTCCATGGAGGTCCATGGAGGAGAGGACAGGAGATGGTGATGAGGTCATTACTCACCGATGAACAACACGAACAGCTTGGAAACCAAATATTAATACAGAGAGTGGACTAACCCTAACACACACACTGTCTGCCTACATGTGTGGACAGGATCTTTGAAGGTGATTGGTCCATGTTTCAGTGCTCGTGCGGTCACTTTATGTGGGCATCCTGTTGGTCTTGTTCCCCTCACTGGTGGCTGACTGGAGGAATTAGGCTGGCGATGGTCAGGAGGTTTGGGTCCCTGTGGTCAGTCTGTGGTGTGTTAATGTGACAGGACAAACATTTAACATGGAGGTGTTTCTATGGCCTTATTGTCTTGTGTTTCAGAGGTCAAGGTGGGATTTTAATGCCCCCCTCACTGAGGCTGTCCTGGCCCGAGATCCCACTGTGCTGATTCTTGTTGCATCTGGTGTTTCTGAGGGGCATTTCTAAGTTTTGGGTGGAGTTCAAGTTTCAGAAAACATGATTTTCATGTGCAGTCATGTTGTATTATGAAATAATGTAAAATGCTTGGCAGAGATTAATATAATTAGGAGCAGGGGAGTCGTGGAAATGCAGCATGTTAAGCTGCCAAAATACGACGACAAACAGACGGGTCGGGGTGGTTTCCATGCAGGCCTCTCCTCTGTGAAATACTGTCCACCACTTCGCTCGCTTCATACCCTGAGCTGCAGCCTCTCCACTCCAAAGAGCAATCAGCACCGAGGGCAGCCGGCCAAGCCCCGTTACACGTTTACAAGCAATTAAAAAGCGATTTATCATCCTCTTCTTAAAGGTGCCTAACCACAGTCACACAGTCGCCCGGTCTGCGGTGGAGTCTCTAAATGCGCTCTGCAGAGTGGCCCACTTTTTAATGAAGAGGGGAGAAAAGTCAGCACAGCTCTGCTTTGGACCAACTGAGACCTGACAGACAGAAACATCACCACAAAAACACTAACGCGGCCTACAGGGAGGCAGCCCACAGCCCAGGGTCAGGTGTTTACACCATAATCTCATTATTCCCAGTACCCAGAGCAGGACTCTGGCCTTACAGGCCGTCATGACTCATAAATATTCCTGTTTCCAGAGGCTGAAGCTGCCGGTCGCACTGCAGAACTCAGTGTCAGACTCGGGGGTGGGCTCTAGGGGGTTCTCACTAGACTTAAGAGAGCCTGTGGCACCAAATGACGGCAGTTGATCGGCAACATGGCTGCCCTGTTCGCGGACGGACACACTGGTCAGATACACTGATGTGGTCTGTGTGTAGTGACATGGGCTCCCTGGTTCCCAGACTGGGTCCAGATTTTCTACATCTTATCTGGTCTCAGGTCTCAGGTCTCAGGTCTGTGCGTCGGTGTGCCTGAGTGGATTCAGAAACTTGTTCGTTATGTCCGGTAGGATATGATTGGCTGCCCATTAACTGGTCCAGGTCTCTTTCTTTGGAAACTCAGGCCTAAGGCATCAGACAGCACAGCGCTGTGTTTTTGGAGCATCCCAATAACTTCCTGTAGCTGCTTCAAAATAAAAGCTTCCTTGGAGATTGTGGGGGGAACTTCACACAGTTCAGCGTAGTTACAGCTGCAGGAAAGCAAAGATAAAATATAAGTTTTAGATGAAAGTAAAGAGGAAACCAGGAGGGAAGCTAAGCTAGCAGCCAAACTGAGCACCAGGCCCTTAGCAGTGAGGGAAAAGTGACTGTCTTAAAACATTTAAAATATTAGCAGTGTTATAGCAGTATAGTAGTAATGACTCCAAATTATCAGGAGGCAGCATTGCTAATGTTAGCAGAGCCCCAAGCCCAGAAATGTTTGACTCGCTGTCAACCAAACTCTGTACAATTTTTAGAGCATTTAAAAAATCCAAAATATTATTTGTGTAATGAATAAACATTTTATTGGTTCTTAGCTTACAAATATTAGCAGCTCCTGGACCATATTGGAAATATGTGCTAAACATGTCAGACATTAAGTTGTGTTCTCCAGGTGATGAAGGGGTGAGTGGGTTCAGAAGTATTTTTAAGAGCCTGCTTCCTCCTCATCCTCCTCCTCCTCCCAGTAGCCATCAGCCGCCTGCAGCAGTTTGTTAAACCAGAGCTCATTTAGTGTTTTACACACTTCTTTAAATGACTTTGAGCCTGGCTGGTTTCCTGAGCGCGACCCAACACACCCATGGAGGCGACAGCTTCGCCCTGCGCTGTAACCACAACACCACAACAGCAGCATGACTCACACACAGGCTGCTAATATGGATTCCTCTCTATATTAGGGCCATAAACGGGATTAAAACAACACTTGACATGTTGTATTTTTTGATTATGGTGTAGACAGGATCTGAAACTGCCAGTAAAATTTGTCTTAGGGCAGAAGTTGTCGCATGTGGAGATGATAGCAGGAAAATTCACCTCACCTCTTCTTGTATGTGGGGGAGATGATAACGTCTCCGTTTAAAGATTTTACTTTTCCTCTTTACACTGAATCTTGGAGGGAAAGGCTGAAATAAAAGTTAAATAACTTCCACACAGTCCCTAAAGCGCAGGTCTGATTTAACTATTCAACAACTTTTTCCATTTTTAGTTCTGCTGGACACAAACATGGAACAACAGTTTTGTCTTGTTTTTAATTCTCGTAAAGTTTTATTCTGACAAGTTGTTTGCTTCTTCATGTTTTAAACAGATGAGCATTACTCTGCGTAGCTCCACTTTAAACACAACGCCAAACGTTGCAAAATATTGAGGCTTCTTGTTGGATTCCAGCAGAGGACCTTTGTCACATGTCACCCAGTAACCAGGAACATGGACCAAGCAGTGCTGGAAGTGAGCTCATCCTCTGAAGGCAGCGGCTGGGAGGCCAGGCGGCTGATGGAGCTCTTCAGTGCTGCCCACTGGGTTCAAAAACAAAAACCACCACACAAAATCAATCTTGCTTTTATCAATATACCAACTTTCCAAAGCAAGCAACTCTGAGACTTCTACAGACTGACGTTGTAGAAGTGAGTAAGAAAACAAATAGCATGTAAAGTAAACGCCAGAGGACGTAACATCGATCCCTGAGGAACACTTTCATCAGCACTTTGTGGACTTGATTTGCAGCTATCTGCCACAGCACGACGTATTTCTGGTGATGTTATTTGAGCTTTCTCACTCCCGAATGTGCAGTGAAAGCGCTATGACTTCAGCACAGGTGTGGCGGGTTTGCCGAGGCCTCGCACTGCGCTGTTTGTTTCCGTGGGGCCGTGAGGGGGGAAAAGCCCCATTTGTAAAGTGACCATCAGTCATAGTGACAGGCTGAGATGAGAGCAGCAGAGTGAGGCCGGTCAGGCTGCTGGGAGAAGACACAACCATCTCTGTCTGAAGCATTTATGGATAAACAAGTCGGGGCTTTGGCCAGCGTCGCCCACTCACCACTTCAGACCTCCCACACCAACCAAGAAAACACACACAACCAGGCCAACGTGCAGCTGCGAGACACGGACTCAAATCTTTATCTGAATAAAACCAGAAACACCACGAGAGTTCTGCACTCAGAGCACATTTCACTGCTAACATCCTGACGCAAAGTTCCAGTTAACACTCGCTGCTGATGGACCACCGAAGCCTGAGGGGCTCATGAGCCAAACATCAAGACAATCCATGCAACGGTAGTTATTTCAGTCTTAAGGACAAACTGGCATCACCACGAGCAGAGATGTTAGCACGGCTAAAAAGAAAGTACAATTATTCCCATATTTTGAGTAAAAGTAGAAACCGTCCCAGAGTCACAGTAGCTCTAATCTGGACCACCTCGTGGTGACACTGAGCTGCAGTGCACACAGCAGACGACCTCAGAGCTGAGAGTGTAGACTCCTGTAGGAACAGTGATGCAGTGATGTGGTGTTGTGGTGTGTTCCCTCATTAAGACTCTGGACTCTGCTCTTCACTGAGTCCGCTCACCCCGTCATTAACCTGTCAGGTCTGATGAGTGTGTGGCCGGAGACTGAGAGCGCCTTCAGAGCGCCTTCAGAGCGCCTTCAGAACGCCTTCAGAGCGCGCTCACAGCGACTGGCTGCTGCTGAGGCCGCAGAGCAAACTGACGGTGGTCCAAGCTGCGAGACCCCAAACCACAGCGGCTTTCACTCCTGTCCTCCGCCTCTGACGGGAATCCACAGCACCTGCCACAGTCGACAGGCTCCATATGCACGAGTAAATACAAGCAGACATGCAGGCAAACAAACCTGCACTCCACAAACATGTACACAGCAGCAAAGTACTGAGTACATTTACTACTGAACTTCAGTACAGGGGACAGTTTCTGCTACTGCGACTGAGTATTTCCATCTCGGTGAGAACTTCTGCTTTTCCTACATTTCAGCTGTAATAACTGAACTCATTACAGACCTGAACCTTTTAGTCCATCAACAAATCACCAAAACACGGGACAGATAAAAGCCCCTCCCTTACTGATTCAGAAAACGACATCATCAGTAGGGACCGACAGGCTCGAAGCCGAGAGCCACGGACTGGACTGAGAACCCGATCTTATTAGGAGGGACTGACGCCTCCTAATGACCCATAATCCTCAGCGAGGCTGACGGTGTGGACTTTCAGCCTTGAGTCTCAGTTTGGTCTGACGGTTTGAAGGGTGGAGTCCGCTGCCTGCCGCAAGCTGAGGAAATGGGTTAACAGGATTCAATCACACACTGCAGCCAATCCAATTATGTAGTTAGCCGGAGCTCAGGTGCACCTGGCAGCGGCCAGGGCAGCTCCTCGTCTGCGTTTGGTGGAAGGAAAACATGAACTGGAGGGAAAGTCTGGTGGTTCGTCCATGTGTGGAGCACAGCGAGACCCTGACTGAAGTCTTTCCTTCAATAAACAGCCGACTTTAGGAAACACTCGGGGTTTAACTGTGACGGAGCTCGTTAAACAAACAGTTCAGCAGATGAACTGAGTCTGTGGATGTCAGAGCGGCCCAGAGGCCCCAACAGGTGAAGCTTTCTCACAGGAAAAGCCCAGCTTTACTTCCCCTCCGCACACACAGAGTGTGGGCTGGTGAAGCTAAAGTTTGATTGGCCCACAGACTGAAGCATCTCAGCAGCTACAGGATGGATGCCGACTGACATTACGTTCCCACATGTTCTCACTGGTCTCCTGCCACCACGAGCTGCTTTCTGTTATTTCCTTTTCTTTCCTAGTTGTTGTCTGTTCGGAGCCCTGCAGGCTAACAGTCCGTTTGTGGTGCATCAGAGGAGTGCGAATGTGCTTTCCACCATCCTCAGACCTCAGATCCATTCAGTTCTTCCTGTCAAACGGCCTGATTCACTGGGTCCAGTGGAAACCGAGTGTTTGTTACTGACCCACGTTTTGACCTGCTGTGACTGCTGGAATGATGTGGAAATGATGTGGAAAGTCTTTATCTAAAGCTCACAAAGGAGCAGAGAGGGGAAGCTGCAGGTTGGTCTCAGATCAACACGTTTCACAACGCGTCACAATGTGAGGAATTCCAGCTGACGCTTCCTGTTTGTTATGTCGAACACGTGAATGAATCAGTTAGACGAATTTGGTTTTGGAGGGAGAAAAGTTCTTTTATTTACTTGTTGTAACTATTTTGTGTTTATTTTTAATTTAATATTATATATTCATAATATCATTTGTTTGATTATTGTTCTTTTGAACATTATTTTTCATGGTTTTATTCCTAATTTTACACTTTTAGGTATTTATTGCCATTAAATGTTTGCACTGATTGTCTTTTGTACAAATTTATTCTTTTTTAGTCCTTTGTTTATGTATATAAGAATTAAATTCTTATGTTTGACCTAATGTGCCCGAGCGGCTGATTCCATAGTGAAGAAACAACTGGCCTCTGTGTGAGACAGGCAGGCAGACAGACAGGCAAACAGGCAGATAGACAGACAGGCAGGCTGACAGGCGCGTAGTCAGGCAGGCAGGCAGGCAGGCAGGCAGGCAGACAGGCAGGCAGGCAGGCAGGCAGGCAGACAGGCAGGAAGACAAACAGGCAGGTAGGCAGGCATACAACCAGGAAGACAGACAGGCAGGCAGACAGGCAGGCAGACAGGCTGACAGACAGGCTGACAGACAGGAAGGCAGACAGGCTGACTGGCCGACTGGCTGCAGATCAGCAGTAACATCATGCACTGACGATGTGAAGTGTTGAAAGCAGGAAAACGTGTGGTTTGTGGCTCTCCTTTAAAGATAAGCAATTTAAACATTAGACAGAGCGGCTGCAGTGTGTATTAGCCTCATTTTCAGGAATGTGTGTGTGTGTGTGTGTGCGCGCGCAGTGAAAACAGCTCTAACACTCACGCAGCGTCGCTGGCGCTCGCTGCCAGCAGCGAGGGGCAGCCTTGAGATGTTTCCAGAGCTCTGGTATGCATTACTGTGCAGGACGGGATCAAGGCGGTTTTAACACGACGTGACATTTAACCACGTTGTTAGTCAGAGAAAGAAAAAGCTCTGAACAACAGCTCGCTGCGATCAGGTGGACATCACAGCAGAGTTTACTCTCATTTTAGGACGTGCAAAGCATTTTTGACTGTGTTTCTAACAGTTTTCTGCTTTAAAATGTTCAAGCTGAGACGCGACAAACTGAATACTTCTGAACCGAATGAAATCCTGTAAAACAAGCAGGATCTTACTCAGACAGTCTGGACTGTTTTGGCCTCCCTGCAGACTACACTCAACCTGCAAACAATCTTTTAAATGTCAGTATTCCCCTAACTGTGTCAGAGCTTTTGCTTTGCCTCTCTGTGGCCCCACACCCAGCTCAGCGTTGTCAGAGCCAATCCCAACATGCCCACCATCCAGCAGACAAGAGTTCAAACCAGACCCGAACGCACAGAGAAAAGAGGTGAGCTGAACGGGTTTCTTTGATCAGGATCCTGACCTGAGAGCAGCTCCCCTGATCAGTTTCTGCAGATACCCTGGATGTGTGAAGTACCTGGTCTCACCCGAGGTTTTAGACCAGCAGGTAACTGTTTGTTTGTCGATTGTTAAGCAACTAAATACATGTACTCAGCTGACACCCAAAGGCCAGCGGGTGTCGGTTTGCTGACAGGGAAGCCAGCACCAAGGTGGTTTTCTTGTCTGGTTTGGATCCTGGCAGCCTGGGCATCACTCAGCTGACAGGACCGCTAACATTAGCTGCACGGCTAACCGAGCTAGCAGTAAGTGTCCAACAGCACGTCCTCAGTACTGGACTCTGACGGCTCTACAGGTAGCAGCAGGTAGCAGGAACCTGTAAAACTCAGTAAATCACAGAGAGCTCAGGCAGAGCAGAGGACGTCCGAGGGAAAATCAGGAAATAGCTGCAGCCGCTCAGTACTTCTTATTATGTCTAGCTTGTGATCGTACTCAGTCTTCTGGATGTTACGCAATCCCTCTTTCCCCACAGTGGGATTAATAAAGGATCATGTTGTCTAATCTTAAAGCTGCGCAGGCGAGTCGACCTGACTGGACTCGATGTGACTTGACCTGACTCGACACTTTCACCAGCAGCGTGAGGATGCCAGAACTCCAGTCCAACCCAGCACACCGAGGCACCGAGTGCTGGACATCATTCCACCCCCATCCAACAGCATAACCACAGCATACGAAACAGAGAGAACGTGATGCGCTCTGCTTCGAGTGTCGACACCATCAGCACGCTGGTTCATCCAGAAACTCTGCAGACTAAAACACACACACAAAAGACCAAAATGTGTCAGAAAATAAACAGCTGATTGCATTTTACAGCTTTCTGCAAGCTGGTGGTTTTACTGTGTGGTCTCGAGAAGCTGCTCTGTTTTCCAGAAGCTGCTGCAGCTGATGGTGGTGATGATGATGATGATGATGATGATGATGGTTCATATCCTCTTCCCAGAAATCAGGAGCCAGTTACTCAAGATATGGTCACGTGTCAGATTTCTCTCTCCACATATGCAAACACCAGCATTTACAAAAATGTATCTTTTGCTGTCTGAAACTCTGTACGAGTTTGTGATGCTACAGTGACTTCCTGTTTACGCAGCTGATTGCTCTTGATTGGACAGAGTGACACATGTTTCCTAGCAACAGATTTAAACTCCACCAAAGATTATTTTATTGGCTGATTTGGTACATGACTAGTTTGCAGACTTAGTTTGGGAAGATTAATGAAGAGCAGCTGCAACTCGGTCCTGAGATGCTTTCAGGAGCATCGACGGCGTCTCCATCGAGTCCCAAGTCAACAAGTTGCATCATGGAACCAACATGTCAAACATGACGCCATCCCACTGAGGCGTCTCCGGGCGGGTGGAGACACTCTGTCGTCTCTTCATTCCGACCCCCAGTTACCATCTCTGAACAACCCCCCCCCAACCACACATGCACACACACACACAAATACGCACACACAGACATACACGCGCACACAAACACGCACACATGCACACACACTCAGAGTGTGACTGTGTGTGTGTAGAGGAGCTGACATGTAAACAGTCTGAACACAAACACAACATCAGGACAGAGTGAAGTCACCACTGATACTGATCATACACTCCTCCCTGCGTTCAAAGCACACACACACACACACACACACACACACACACTCTGACAGGAGATGTCCTCTTTCAAACAGACAAACTGAGTTTCCACCCAAATGTGTCGAGTGGATTTCATGTGGAGTTTTGATGTCACAGAAATGCTTAAAGGGCGGCTCACACAGTCCACGTTTCTCTTTGCTGGACTCCAATGGCGTCCATATTGCATACACAGTTGGACTGATAACTGATCCGACTGATCAGGATTAAATAAAACTCCAGATTTACTCCACCCCAACAACCCGCTGACCGCAGGGACTCGGGATGAATCCATCTTACAGCAAAGGGTTTTCAACCTGTGGTGATGGACAGGACTGGTCAGGACGGGTCAGGACGGGTCAGGAGTGGACAGGACGGGTCAGGACGGGTCAGGACGGGTCAGGATGGGTCAGGAGTGGACAGGACGGGTCAGGACGGGTCAGGACGGGTCAGGAGTGGACAGGACGGGTCAGGACGGGTCAGGACGGGTCAGGAGTGGACAGGACGGGTCAGGGCGGGTCAGGAGTGGACAGGACGGGTCAGGGCTGGTCAGGATGGGTCAGCATGGCACGGATCAGAACAGGACAGCACGGGTCAGGACAGTTCAGGACAGGTCAGGACGGAACAGGATGGGGCAGGACGGGTCAGGAGTGGACAGTAAGGGACAGGGGGGTTTCCCTTCTCCTCTCAGTCCTCTGGCTGGGACTTGTTGCCTCTCAGACCTCCTGAGGCAGGAGGGCCTCCAGCTGGCAGTTCTCCCAGCAGCCCCTCCTTCGCTGAAGTCTGGGGGGTCCAGATGCTGCTGGAAGCCTTTGACAAACTTCTGTGTGAGGAGTTTAAACTGAAAGTTCATGTTAAACTCACAGGATTAGCGTCCCGACTCGTGTTAGACCTTATGGTGGACTTTTTAAAGGGCACCAAGTACAATTTGTCTTTTACAACCAAATCTACAAACCAATTACCTTCACATGCGACTCCTCTGCTACAGGAGTCGCACTTTATGAGGTTCTGTCGCTGTTAAAAACATGCTGACGTGTGCGATCTGATCTCAGAGCAGCAGCCCCTCACAGCTTCCTCCGTGTTCATCAACAGGCGGATTCAGCCTCCACTCTGTGAAAACTGTGATGAAGGAACTTCTCTGAAGGCCACAGAAGTCCCACATTCACGTCCTCTTAAAACCTGAGTCTGGTCCTGTGGGTTTTGGACAGACAGGAAAGGACGTGGTCAAGGACAAAGTCACGTGACTCGCCATGTGACCTACAGGTGCAGGTTGCGTACGTTGGCTTAAAATAAGTTGCAACACGAATGTAAAGTTTAAAATGTTAAATTAGACCAAATGTCGATTTCACACGCGACTCGATCGCTGGGCTCCGGCGTTTGCTCGATGCCTCCGCAGCTTTGATGTCTGCTGAGAGGAACACGCTGCGCCCACAGTCTGCACGCGCTCAGTGCACCAGTTCTGAGGCCAGTTTCTGTGCCGAAGGTTCCACGTGTTGCCCAGAAAGTAAATCAGCAGCAGAACACAAACAACGAAGACAATAAATCAGGGCAGGATTATGAAAACAAGCTGATGACATCTTGAGCTCCAGTCGATGGTGAACGTGGGTAAGAATCCAGATGAAACTTTGTGCTCTCGAAAAGAACAAACCATTAGATTTAATGACAAACTAACAACAGTTTCCACAACAAACTGCCCTTCAGGGATCATAAATATTTACTCTCCTGCCAAAGCTTGAAAGGCAGCTGGAAAACAATCCATAATTCACTTACATCCTTCTCTTCTTACATAACATGCCCAAAAGTATGTGGACAGCTGAACTTGTGATTGGGACTGCATGTTTGTGGATGTTTTCAGGCTTCCTGCAGGATGTTGAACCTGCTGCAGGGATTCAGGCCGAGCCACAAGCTTCGGATACGACGTGGGACCACCTCTTGGCCGTGTGTCCTTGGTGGTGTGAATTTCAGGAAGAAGAAAAGACACACAAACCAGAACGATGGAGGCGAAACAGGAAGAAGTTCGTGGGACAAAAGGCGATGGCGTGTTTCCGATCCACCGCTCATTCAGCAGTCTGACGGCGCCCCTTCAGTCCGACGCAGACCGAGAGGTTCTGTTCGACTCAGATCGCAGTCTGTCCTCTCCTCCCTCCCACCGTCCACATGAACATTAGTGAAGTCCATAAAGCAGTTTGTCTCTAAGCGGTTCGGCTGCATTACTTTACACGCGTCTCTCTGCGTTTCAGTCACACTTTGGCCTGTTCATAACAATTTAAAATAAAGTTCTGTGTGTGTGGAGCTGCCGCCGAGTCGCTGTGATGAACAGATTAATCTGTAAACAGGGTGGCTGACTGGACCAAATGAGCGATATAAAGTGTTTCAGACTGAGAGACCACAGAGCTGTGCTGGCAGACGTTCTGGCAGTGCTGGTAAGCCCCGGCTTACTCTGAGGCCTCTGACGTGAGCCAGAACTGTATTCCTTTCTACTTTGGTATCATAACAAGAGAAGCTCTCCGGGTTTAGACCGACACCACAGACATTATCCACAACACGACGCCCACTGCTGCTTTTAATAGCTCCGCTGTCACATGTGCACATTCGCCCCTTAAGGCTCCGCACGCTGTGATCACCGTTACTGTAAAGACGTCGGGGACATGCGGGAAGACAAGCGAAGTTAATATGATCAAGACTGAGAATAATTTAGCAAAATGAGAAACACAGTTGAAGACAAACGTCCAAACGAGGCTGCGGAAGAAGAAGAAGAGGAGGTGACTGCTGTGATGTAAAGAACTGGGTCAACACACAGAGCTCCCATGCTGCCCTGGGCCTCGTCCCACAGTGATGACACAGCGGCCTCCACCAGCCCGCCCACGGTAATCGGTGGCCAATCAGAGTCTCCGAACCCGCGGCCGCTCCACAGACAGCTCGATGACATCACCGCTGCCTCAAAAACAGAAAAGGCAGATTTATTTAGCAGCGTGTGGAATCCCGCCCTCGTCAAGCGGCGTGCCGCCCCCGCCGGCGTTACGGACGGCTGTGTTTACAGCGAGCAGGGGCCAAACTGAGAGTCAGACTCACAGTTTTCTGCTTTGTGTTTGTTGGCAGCCGCAGCGGCCATTTGTGGCGATGCCTGAGGTTTAGGGAGCAGAGGGGGCTGCTGGGAGCAGAAACGCCGAGAGTCTCGCCTGTGTGGGCCTCCAGCTGGCTGACACCAAGCACCCGGAGAGAACAAGAGGGCCTCGCTCAGACCGGGGGCCCCGGGGGCCGAACGCCGGCTACTGTGAGGAGGGTCGAGAGCGAGAGCACAGCTGAGCCATGTGACCACAGCTGGACCTGAACCAACAGCTACAACTGCTAGAGCTGCAGGTCAGAGAGCTGAAAGGTGCAACAAGCAGTCAAAACACGTTCTGAGCTTAAAGAAGCCAGTGGTGGAAAATCACTCAGTACCTTTACTCCACTGTACTTCAGTCCGGCGTTGAATTTTACTGCAGTATTTCCATTAAGCTACTCTGTCCCTCTGCTCCACCACATCGCAGATACCGATTGGTGCCAAAAGTCGAGGATGTATTTTGAGGCCGACCCACAGGGGGCGCTGCCAAAAGTTTACACCTCGTAATCAGCTACGTGGATGTGTATGAATATTTGGTTCGCACGGCCTCGAGTCATGATAATGTGATGAATTTAATGCCATAAAATCCTCGCACAGGCGGAGTTGTTGTTTGACGTTAGCGAAGGAAGTCTGTCACCGTGCTGCATCAGTTAATATGGTTATCACAGCGGCTACCTGTGATGTCATATATTCATGTCTACACGTCTATATTCATCATTATTATCGTCATCGTCGTGTGCCATCAGACAGCTAGTCAAATCAGACTCGGCCGCTCCGTGACTCTCGTGATGTGTTTTTAATTCAGACTGTGGAGTCACGTCATGCGTTTCCCCGTGTGACACGTTTACTGTCCTGTTTTACAGTTCACACGCCGTCATGCCAAACAGACCAGAGGGCGTCGGGCAGATTTATGTTCATTAACAGTCGCCCAGAAAAGTTCTTTTTTAATGTTTTCAATTATTTCTGCATTAAAAAGTGAAAACCACCCAAACTGGCTCAGCCTGCGGGATCCACAGCGATGGGACATTAAAAAGCCTGCTGGTCAATAAATAATAACCGCCTCTGTGCTGACAGTAAAATGATCATGAGAGTGTTTCATTTCGCAGTAATCTGGGAGTCCAGCGTGTGAAAATCTGCTCGTAAATCCTACAAATGTCTTCTTGTGTTTTCTGATGGACTTTTAAAGTGAACAAACTGAGCAGCTGAAGTCTGAGAGGACAGGAACTCCTTCTGACCACCGAGCAGCCGACCGCTGACGTGAAGGAACGAGCCACGGTCCGTCGAGTCGGTCAGGTTAACACTTTCCATTTTCTGCCGCTACATTCCATACAAATGTGAGCTGATAGACATGATGAGGAACATGGACGTATGAGTCGGCGTGAACAGGAACGTCCAGATGAACTGAAGTACGGGTGAAAACACCTTCAGGATGTCCAAATGCATGACATGTCAGTGCAGTTTGTCAAAAGAACCAGGATGTCCGACTGCAGTTGACAAAGGAACATAATTTTCTGTTCCGATGCACAATCCTCTGCGCAGAGGAAGATACGTCTGGACTGCACCGAACCCAAGGGTCAAAGTTCAAGGCTCTGTGTTAGGAGGGAGTTCTTTGTCCCGGTTGGATACGTGCCGCATGCGACAGGACGTAAGTCAAAGCTCACAAGTCAAAGCAATCTCACTGGAACGCAGACACAGTTCTGTGTTCGTCTGTTTCCAACAAAAGCCCACAGTCTGTTTGAATTCCAGCTGAATGAAGCCGTTTCCACGCACAGGTGATGTCTCCAGAGACCTGCACTCATTATGCAACACACCTGCACGCTGAGTCCAACAATGCGCTATAGTCTGCAGCGTAGCGTGAGCTGCCACAGTCAATCACGGGCATAAGTACTCACCTCGGCTGCCTTTCATCGATCATTACGTGCAAAATCTTCTGAGGAGTTACTTGTGGTCGAGTAAATGAGTCGTAGCGGGGGGCTGTTTTGTCTGGGCGCTGAACAAGCATGAGCTCATTCTCACAATGTCGGCCTTGTCGCTTGTCGCTGAGAGCCTTTTACTGATGCAGTGACACATTCAGTCCAAGTCCCTCTTTGGCTATTAGATTCTGCTGGCTCGCTGACATTCAAACAGACAAGAAAGCAGAGAAACGTGTCCAAAGGCTTGCTTATGTTTTAATTTCAGTGCCATGTCAGATGCATCGTAACTGCAATCCCAGTCTCATAACATGAAGAACGTGAAGGGACAGGGTTCTGGTCTGAGATCTGGACCTGTTGTGAGGACTAGGAGTGGAGTGCAGGACCCTGCACATCCCATAAGAGTGCCGACTATCACGTGCTCTCGTACCCAAACATGGAGGCCAAAGTGTAGGACACACTCAAATGGCACATCAAAACTTTGAAAAACTTAGTTAAATTATAGCTGATAAGAAATGAGGGTGAAAGGAGGAGCGAAAACACCTCGGGTCCGAGCCTTCCTCTAGTCTTCATGCTAAGCTAACCCACAGCTAACCTGACTTTGGGATTTTCACATTCACCGTTTAGAGAATGTGTATCTTGGCCTTCACCAGAGCTTTCGACCGTCTCCACTATCTTCTAAACATACGAACAGAGCGGGTCAGGATTCATCCTCTGGGGACCTCAGAAATCTGTCAAAATGCAGTCACATATTTCACTCTGGATTTAGTGACTGATTCAAGCTCTAAACGTTTGGAAAGCCTGCAGCTCCTGCATCAGGACTCTGACACGCGGAGCAGCTCCAATAATAGAAACCTCTTTCTAACTTTGGATGTGTTTGACGTGTGGGGCTGCTCTGTGACAAACTGGAGGAGATCCACCGAGCGGGAGGAATCCTGCGTCAGAGCGTCACGCCTCCGACGGGAAAAAGCCAAAAAGCCTGCGAGCGGCGAGCTGAGTGTGTTTGGAGCTGTGAAGAGACAAAACCACAGCGGTGGCTGGGCTCAGATCAGTCTGACTGCGGTGTTCCTCCACCATGACTCTCAGTCTGCTGTGTTATTATAGCATTATCCAATCAGCCTCGTCTGGCCCCCGAGGGATTTACCCCCATTTTTACACAGCTTGTTCTGCTCCCCCCACATCACACGAGGTCAGCCTGTGAGACGAGCTAACGGGCTGTAATGTGGACGACCGGCGCGTTAATGAGGCGGCGGCACCCGTGTGCTGAGAGGATTCACTCCTGACAAGTTAGCAAAGTCAGTTCCACCACATTTAATAAGCCATTTATGGATTATAAGTAAATACATGTGGTCAACATATTGATTTGTAGAAGCCATTTGTCAAACTTAAGACATACAGAATTTGTACAAATTGCCTTTCCCTGCCCACGCGAGCAGTAGAAGAGGACTCATTTAAAGGTGGAGACGCTCTCGAATGTTTCTGCCGCCCACAGCGGCGTCATGTGGCTGAGAAGAACCTCATCTCACTTTATATTTTCAGACAATCATCACTGAAAACAAGAACAAATCGGGGCGTTCTGACATAACTTTACCTGAAGGCTACTTCACCTGCTCTTCGAGGTAATCGGATGTGTGCACCAAAACTTTGTGTCTTCTTCTTTCCACTTCCATCAGTCAGGTGACAACACCTCAGGTTTACCTGGAGACCCTTTGGGGGGCCTGACCCTCAGACTGGGACTCACTGGACCAAACTGTATATGAAGTAGCTCAAAGTGTCTCCAGCTGCAGTAACCTGCCGCTCTGACGCTGAAGCTGCACGCTTTGTAGTCTGATGATGACACATTTTTCTGCTTTAACTACAGCACGCTGATAATACTTGTGTAGTTTTACTGCCAAACGTATATGTTTTTTTACACCGTTGTACTTCAGTAAAGGATTTGACGTACATCCACTGATCGGTTCAGGTTTGTTCACCTCTCGGTGAACATTCTTCCTGCTGTCTGCTTGAGGAGGAGGAGGGGCTGACAAAGAACAATCTGAAGAATTCGAGGCAACGAATTGCTCAGTTGAAGCCACTAATTACTAATTTAAGTGAGAACTGATGAAAAATGTGTCCCCCGACAGCCTGCGGGCTCTGCAGAGTCTCGTCTGCATGCTGGCGTTGTGTCTCTGCTCTTAAAGGTATAAAAAGAAATCAAATAAATCTGGAGCTTTAAATCAGGTTTCATCTGTCGATGAGGCCGAGGCTGCGTTCAAATCTCGGCACACGGAAAGCGAGAGGCCTGCGGATGCACTTAAATCAACATGTGTCTGCTGCACTCCGTTATTAGCGGCAGTATTTTATCAGGCTATTTATAGGAGCGTGAGCCATCTGATTTGCTTCATGTGGCGGAAAGTCAACTTGGAAACCGAACCCGACCAAAGCCAGTTCGCGTGAAGCCAGGCAGACGTCTCCACTCCGGCTCAGTGATACATTTTATTGGCTGCTTTCCGCTGCTTCTCACTCCAACAGATTCATCTCACATCCTGACATCAGCCGTCACCACCTGATTCGTGAATTTGTATCTGTGTTCTGGTGTTCACCTTCCTCCGTTTCTAACTGGAAAAATCAGGTTGTGCTGGCGCCGCCCGCTGCGGCAGTTTGCCTGGCGTGTGGAAGAAACGCAGCTGGAATTACAGATCCGAAGACGAACTTAATCTCCGAGGACACCTTTGCACATGGAAACTGCTGTAAACCAGCCACAGGAAAAACAGCTCCTCACACATACACAGGAAGTACTGCAGAAGCGTGAATTAAAAAAGCTCCAGAATGAAAAGAATCAAAGAGAAGAAGGGCTGACGAAGTGCAGAAGCTTCAGAGCACATGTTGTGCCAACAGCAGGGCTGCAGTCAGGGCTTCGGTCTCATCGTCTTACCACAAATCAGAACAGAAAGACCAAATCCTGTGCAGCCGGCTGTCACCTTCTCATTGGAAATCACTCGTTTTTCTGATTCTGATTTTTCGGAAACATATTGAATCTTGACTCAAACGAAGGTGTGAATGTAAAGTCACCAAAGGCCGAGCTCAGCAGCTTGTTGCTGTTCTTCCCCTCCTTCGTTTGTTCATCCTTCTCTTCGTTTCTTTCTTTGTTCTTTCACTCCTCTTCCTCTCTCTCCTTTTCTTCCCTGCATCCTCCATTTTTTAAATTCTGAACCGGGGTATGAACTTCCTTCCCATAATTCCTTGGTGATTTGACTCAGCAGTCACACACACTTTCTACAGAAAAGGAACTTCAGCTGGTCGTATTTGCACACAAAAATTACATTTTATTTTGGAGATATTTAGTTTGTGATTCTGATATATTGTGAGTAACTTTTACTTTATAATAAACCACATCTTTGATCACCACAAGCAAATTCTCAGAGTTTTAATATCAGGACTTGTTGAAACAACTGAACGCTGTTCCGTTTCGAGTTTCAGGTTCTCGTTCCTTTTCTGTAAGACGGCCTCCGATTTACATACCGAGGGGAGCATGAAGACCCCACGTACTGCAGGCCGGCCGGGGGGCAGCCATCACCGTAACGGCCCCATGAAAGAGACTTCCTGTCATCGGCACGTCGGGGCTGAGGGGACGTCACATGTCATTCGATACCTTCTGTAGCTTTGATTCTGCAGGATGAAGAGCTTGTGGTGTTTTTGTATGATATTCTGCATGAAATGTAACTGAATCAAATTATTGTTTCCAAGTGAAACCATATTGAGGAACATATGAGGGCTGACAGAGGGGATCAGGACGGTAAAATATGCTCAGTGACTCAGGGGGAAAATGGATTCTGGCAGCAGAAACAGAGAAACGTCGGCAGCTCTTTAATGCCACACACTCGCTCATGACCACTTCTATGGATAAACATGTTTTCACTGTCAGGGAGATGAAAATGAGAGATTGGGTTCAAGTTTTTCGCCTTCAAAAGACTCTAAAGAAGTTTTATGTGACCGTCCGTCACATCGAGGATTACAAGAAGAAGAATTACTGGTGCTTTAGTTTGGAAAATAACGTGACAGGCTTGTCACTGAGATCCAGAAATGTTGTCTTCAAGGACAAATCTGCAGGTTGTGTCTGGGCTGCCGTGTCCCAGGAAGTCAAAAGACGTCTGAAAAGTCTGGGCTGGCTGGGTGTCTCACGGACAGGAAGTCGGAAGCGAGCTGCGGCTGTGGGCCACAGTGTTGAAAACTCCTCTGTCCAACTCCCACCCACGCCTCCACCGCCGCCGTTCTGCAGCGGCTCACCTGCCACGACGTTTCAGAGCGAGACAGAAAGGACTTTCCTCTTTGACTCTGCTGGGATCCTTTCTGCCACGACTTACAGTCTCAGCTCTGTCAGGGGACGTAACTTGGACAGTTTAAATGACAGCCGTGTCGTCTTCCTCGTCAGCTGCCGAAGACCACATCCTGCGGGACCGCGAGGACGGAGCCGACTCACCTGCGCTCGCTCCAGCTCCGGGGTCTGCTCTTTGTTCTCGTCCCGCCTTGAGACGCGTCCATTCATGAGTCAATAAAGCCGCCTCATGTCTCCTTGTTGTTTCCTTTGTTTTTTATCCTGCTCGGTTTATTTGGCATGAGGAGGATCCACACACTTTCAGTTTCCACACTGAGAGACGTGAATGAATCCGCAGCGTCTGGAAGTTAATGAACTCATCGACTACGACGACGCAGATTCATTAGAAGGCAGTTGTGTGCGTTAACATGCTGTCTGTATGTGACTTTTACATGTCCACATTAAACAGCTCACTTACGCATGTGGAAACATTTTCACAGCACTGTTTTCATCTCAGTCGTCATAAAGAAGAAAGCGTCTAAATGAAAACCACAGCGAGCCCGTGCAGCAGAGCAGGACGTCTTTCTTCTGAAAATTCTCCTTCACGTTATCTCGTTAGCCTTGTCTCTCTGATTAGCTTCTATCTTTAGCTTCGTCTCTGATATTAAGAGCATCAGACATCAGCCGGACGTTTAATGAGGAGTAATAATTCAATCTGGGCCCATTGGTGACTAATGTTTTCCAAGACAAAACAGCGATGTGCTCTTCGTGGAGCTCTGACACTCAGCAGGACGACCTTCATCGTTGTGTAAGAGTCCCCATCTGAATGACCACACAGTGTAGAAAACCTACGAACCGGACCAGTAAGCTCACTGCAAACCAGCTCAACTCATCGGCTGTTCTGTTGGACCGTTCAGACGAAATGTTTTGTGTTTGATGTTTTGGCTTCCTGCTTCCTAAATAACAAGTCAGAGGCAGACTTCCTGTGAGGGAGTCATGAAGGAACGGAATCTGTACAATCCTGACTTTATTCCATTAAAATATCACAACTTTTTCAAAAAAGTATTCCATCATTTTTTAAGTTGTTGCTTTTTTCCTCACTCTGGCCCTGAAACTCTGTCCTACAGTAAGATGTCCATGTCCTCTGGACAAAGTCCAGGCTGCACCACCTTCTGGTCCCAGAGCTTGTTTGTATGGTTTAAACCAATCACAGTCATCCTGGGGACCCTCAGGAAACAGCAACATTGAAATGACTACATCAGTGCAAAAGCTAACAGCTGCTAGCTTGTTCGGGTTCGTATCGTTAGCCGCCAGGTTGGCGTCACAGAACACACAGAAAGCTTACAGAATGAAAGCTTGTTGATGATGAAGTGAGTCAGTGTTGGCCCACCGAGAGGATGATGATGATGATGATGATGAGCGGGTTGAAGGGAGCTTTCACCCGAACACCTAATTTGACATGCACTTTGCGTTTTTAGTTTGCCATTTATGAGCTGTACTGCAGCCAGCCACCAGGGGGAGCTCTCACAGTCTCCATCGTTAGCGCACTTTGGATGACTGCTCAGTTAAACAACAGTGCTTTTAATTTGTAGGATTTTGAGTGTGGCCACATGTCAGTTGAGTGACACCAGTGAGATTTTTGTACAGATCTCAAAGCAGACCTTTAACTCAGATGATCTTTTGAAGAGCTTCTTCCTGGAACATTAAGTCGTACTGTACGGTAAACACCGCCGGGCGGCCAGCGCTGGCAGGCCAGCAGCGTCTGGCTTCAGCTCAGTCCTAACTCATGAAGGAGTGTTGTTTGACCCCAAAACCACGACCCTCTGCTAAACATAGAGAACCTCAGACCAGATGGCACGACTGGAAACTGGAAGGCTTTGCTTTCGTGTTGGAGATTAGGAGGGACGCTACGCAAGCAGGGGTAGGCGTGACCAACAAAACCACTACTACCATGTTTTGGTGGAGCTTTTCTTTTTCCCCCTCCGGCCAGTCAAACACAAGTGTGGCAGCAAGGGGTCATTACTTAATACAGTGGAATTAAGTTGAGACAAAAACACAGACAACACCAACCGAGACTGTTTTCATAATGGGTTTTTAAATGATCACAATAATCTGCCCAAGTAAAGTTTAGGTAGATGTAGAAATAACACTTTAACATGTAGGTTTTACTGCCATGCCTCAGTGACGTGCACGAGAGTGAAAAACACTGCGAGGAGGATCAATCTGTCGCAAAGTGAGAGTAAAGCAACCACGAAAACCACAACTGGTGAACAACACGAGACCCACCAAGCAGGGACGTAAGCCTCACATGTGTCATCGGCTCAGAGCCTGCAGGACGAAGCAAAGTCGTGGTGTGTTTGTGAAGGAAAGGACGGAGGAAAGGGGATGTGGGAGGGAGGGAGGGAGGGAGGGAGGAACAGATAGAGTAAGTTCATCCATCTAATTACTATGCAGCTCGCCGGATTCTTCTGCTACCGTGATGATGGTGATGACCACCGTGTGATGTCAGCAGGAGGGCTTAACCTTTATTTAAAAAGCTTTTCCAACCTTCACAACAGCAAAGGCAGCGCAGAGACTCTGCAGCCAGCCAGAGGAGCTTCTTCTTCTTCTCCTGTTCACAGGGACACAACCTGAGACGAAAACACCACTGAGGAAGTTCTGGCTTTTCCCACAACTCGTAGAGGCTTCGTGGTATTCGGCAGCAGCCAGGAGCTGTGAAACAGGTGAGTTAAAACGTGTGTTTGCTTTCTCCTGAGTGGACTGTGATGAAGGACTGACTCCACTCTTCTGTTCTGGCTGACAGGGAGGGTTTACGTTGTTCTTAATACACTTTTAACTTTATTCTCAAACGAGTCCTACCTTGTCTTGAAGGATTACAAACATTTTGTTTTTTCTGGTACTTTTTACTTTATTCTCAGTGTACTACGTTTTTATGAGCTTTAGCTTTCTCTTTTCTATTTGTTTGTATGCTGTTGTTGCTCAACATTTCCAAGTCCCTGGCGTGTTTGAGTTCTTAATGGGTCCACATTATGGAAAAAAGAGAGACCTGATGTGAAATGGGTCCAAGTCAGACCTCGTCCCAGCCTGCCCTGATCCGGACTGACAGGAACCAGCGACCTGCTCAGGTGTTGGTTATAGGGCCCGAGCGGACCTGACAGAGTACACAGGTAGTGTCGCAGCAGGGAATATTGACATGACGGGGAGCAGTGAGGGACAAAAGTGACTTCAGGCTGTCTCAGATGATGCACTTATCTGAATTTTATTGTGAAAAGCACAGTAAAGTATGCGCCTTTAGCTTGAATGAAACGCCAGATCTCTGTGCTCTGAACATTGCTGGAAACATTGAGGATCATGCAACGACTCAACTCAAGGCTCCAGTTGTTTTTAGGCATTTTAATGTCCAAACATTTTCCATCAGTCTGTTTGCTGTTGTTTAGAGTGTAGCATCTAGCAGTCCTTCCATCCCGTGGTCTCACACCTTCACCGGCCATCCGACAAACCGAGGCGAACCCGTCCACGTGTGAACGGTCGGGGTTAACATCTCCAGCGTCTCTCTGATCAAATCTTCTGCCTGAAGCCATAAAGACGGCATCGAATGACGGCTGTTCGGCGAGTCCAAACTGCTCAAAACCACTTTCTGTCTCTCTTCATATTCTAATCCAGCGTGCTGGCAGCGCAGCTTTAACCATAATCAGATCTAATTGAGCACAGGGACTTGATTGCCTCGGTGGGATCCAAGAGTGACACACCAAGACATTCTGAACACCCCTCTGGTGACATCTGCTAAAGTGGCCCAGAGGCAGACTGCAGGCGCCTTCGCCGCGTCGCAGCGCTGCTGGATGCTCGCCGCTGGAGCGTCAGCGGCGACGACCGCTTCTGCTTACTGCTGCTCTTTTACTTTCTTTATTTATAGCTCTCTGGTCTCTGAGCGCGGATGGCTCATCCATGAAAAATCGCACAAAGTCCGGACAAAGTTTGATTTGACTTGATATTCTAACAGTTTGGGTTCGTATTTTACAGACGTCACTGCAGTTCAGTCAGCATGATGACACACAAGCAGGTGAAGGTCACACCAAGCTCCTCCACGTCACCTGATTCCCTCTTTGTTTATTCCAGCCACTGGAGGTCACCACCGCGCAGCCAGCTGCTCGCTGTAAATGATTATATTTAACGGTGATTTGTCATCACGAACCCGGACCGAAGTTTGATTCATTTTTCTTTTCGTACCAGTGCTTGTTTGGGAGCAAAACTGAGCTTTTTCTAAAACCTGAACGTGAGCAGCAACAAATCACCGAGAGCAAACTCACAAACAAACAAACACAAACTTAATGTCATTGTTCAGCAGATCACACTCACTTATCAGATACGACGTGAAGACGTCGCCTTGCAGTTTCTGAACCTTTTCTGACCTGTGAGTCCACATTTTTATACCCCATCATTTTCACCATTCATGGAGCTGTCACGAGTGCTCCAGATGGATCACATAAACTCATTCTAAATCAAACAAATCTGTGTCAGTCTGTGTGTGGAGCGGCCCTGCGTGGGGTCCCAAACCCCACTTCATATTACGTGAGCTGGTCACAGAAACCCTCCTGCAGCCTGCAGCCTCTGGTCCTGGTCCTGGGCTCCGGAGGATTCCTGTCTGTGGTCGCAGAGGCGTGTGGTCATGGAACGGGTGTTCCTGTGGTGGGTGTGTGTTGTGTAAGGAGGGTGAGAGTAAAACAAGAGGGAGGGACACTGACTGAGTTTTTCTTTACGAGTTTCTGTCCATCCTGGAAAACAAGTAAAAACCAAAAACGCACATTCCTGAATTCCTCCATTCACGTCTGTCGCCGCAGAGGAGGAGGGTCAAAGGTGAGCCAGAGGTTAAGATGAGAAAGAGCAAGGCCACCCCTGAGAGGGGAACGAGCGAGACGTCTCACGGTGTCTTCATCATCCGTCGTCCCTTTGCTCCCTCTCTGTGCTCCTCTGTGATTCAGACGAGGATGTAATGATTTAAATAACCCATCCAAGCTCACAGAGTGTCCTCTCGCCCCCGAGGCTGCGACCTGACAGGGTTAACGTCCCATCGGCGAGCCCGACGGCGCGGGGGCCTCAGGACGAAGCGGGTGGGAGTCGGGACCCCTGATGGGGGGAGAACGTTAACAGAACGTGTCTTTGTGAGGAGAATTGTTTTTAAAAGCAGAGGCGGGGGGTGCGGTCACAAAGATTAAAAGCGGACATTTGTTTTGTGTATGTTGTGCTCTGCCAAGACGCAGCAATTTTCTATGAATCTGAAACAGCTTTCCTGGCTGCGACCCCACGTGCTGCCCGCTGCCAGGAAAAGCCGGTTTTCCTGGTACCTGTTTACAGGCAGGTATAGCAGCTTTCACAGGCACAAGAGAGCCAAGTGTGCTGCTCAAGGTGGGCGCCGGAGGCCGTGGGAGGGGCCACGACAGGACCGCAGGTACACTCCTCCTTTTGTTCAAGCCCGGACTTTGTGTTCCTGAACCAGCTCCAACCAGAGGAGCTCGTAAACTGGAGGGAACAGACAAACTGGGGGGGGAAGTTCTCCCATGGTCCTCCCTGGCAACAATCACTTTCACACACCAAACGGGGATCTGTGGAGAGGAACAATGGATTCTGTTTGTGAGCAGCACGAAGCTTCGTCACATCACCAGGCCTCGTGTTGGCAGCCTCCACGCTGAGCAGATAATGTGCTCATTGTGTGCTTTCCAGGTTCATACGGTGATCTTTACAGCAGGGCTGCTATTTCTGGGCAAAAATCAGGGATGCATCAGCCGACTGCAGTCGCCAGGCCTGAATGTTTCAGATAATTGAGTAAATAAAAAACACACTCTGACTCAGCCGGCCGCTTGACTTCGTGTTGAGTCAGAGAACATAATCGGGGAAGCCCCCACAAAAATCCACCGTACGTATGGGAGGGCGAGTCGCCTCCTCCGGGGCCTGTTGGAGGTGTTGGTGCTGCCCGTCTGCAGTCCGCAACACTCAGAGCCGCCGACGCGGAAAAGCAGCCATGTTGGTCCCAAAGCGGTCGGCTGAGTCGGGTTGGTCGGGCTTGCGGTCGTTCTGCTGGACCTTCAACCTGAGACGTGTTGGAGAGTTTCGGTCTGCAGCGACCAGCTGAAACGTGAGCAGCGTTAATCACACGTCTGCAGGATTTAAACACGCCTCAGGCCCGCGGCTGTCAGGGAGCTGGGACGAACGACGACACATAAATCTCACACGTGTGACATGTTGATGCCACATGCTTGTGTAAACATTTTCACCCACAAATGATTTCCACACTGATTCGTGTGTGTGTGTGTGTGTGAGAGAGAGAGAGAGAGTGTGTGTTCATGTGTGTGTTTGTGTGTGTGTGTTTAATTGTCAGAGGCGACAGCTGGAACACATTGCTGATATTTCAACACGAGTCAGTGAGATCGGCGGATGGCGGGCGGCGCTGCTGTTGGCTGTTGGGCGGCGACTGAAGGCTCCCATGTGTGGAGGTTAACTGGGGAAGCTCACAGTGTGCGTCTGCTGCGTTTGGTGTGTTGTTGTTTCTCAGATGATTCTGATGCAGTTTATGTGTTGCTGTCTCAGCTTTACAGAAACAGCCTGAACACAGCGAGCTGCATGTTTTCTACTTTACAGCCTCAAACTGAAGTCGGTTCTATGAATTTGACTCCTGAAATGTTCATCACATCACTGCAGTAAACTTTTCACTTTACTTCAGTGCCTGCAGTATGTTGTGTACCCGTTGAAATCCTGGAGGTTCCAGAGGAAAGGGGGGCGGAGCTCGCACAGCGTGACAGTTCGTCCACTTCTTGCTGAGATGTTTTGATTGGCCAGCTCTCGTAAATCTCTTGGCTCAAACTTGACGCTCGCAGAGGCCTTCAGTCCCGACTGGAAGCTGCTCAGTGCTGCCTCTGCTGGACAGAGCGCCGTTTTTCAGACGTGGTGCTGGACTGTGGTCTGTTTTACCAGACTGTACGAAAAGGAGGGACACGAATCACGTCCTTTGATCGTGGTCTAAATGTGGACCAGGTGGACAGACTGGGAAGAAAATGACGCTTCCTCTTTAAGCTTAATTAAATTAACAACTAGTTGTCTTGTGCTTTTTATAGCATCAGGCTAATAGAAGCAGCCCAGTATGAGGGGTTACATAAGAGCTGTGACAGTGTTGGTGGTCTGAGGCTGTTTGATCCAAAAACACGGGGGACGTTTGCACCCAGTCGCCCTTCACATGATGACATCAGATCGGATCCCTGCAATCGACTGTAACGATCTGCAGCCGATGGAAGCGTGTTAGCGCAGACATGATCGCGCTTCATCACAGTGAGAGAGATCAGCACACATCAGAGGAAGCTGACGTACAAATGTGGATCATGAACGCCTCGCATCATCCGATGGTCTCTGCGTGCTTCAAATGAGCGGGGGCGGCCATCTTTGGAGATAAAGTGTGTGTGCTTGTCAGGTTGTTATGAACTGACTTTTTGTTTTAGTCGCTCATTTCAGAGAACAGCCAGCAGATGAAACGTATTCAGTCATCAGAAGTCTGCAGCTGGTTCTGCTGTCTCTGAAGCTTTCCTGTCTGATGGCGTCTGATGCGTCCCTGCTCTGCAGACCCCCACATCACGTTACTGTGAACACGCGTCTGAGCGGAGCTGACGGTTCAGGGCTCGTCCTGCCAGACCTCATCACCTCCGCTCAGACCTCAGCTCTGAGTCCGCAGGCCAACTGTCATACCTGCGACGGACCACCCGACTCCTCGGGTCTGCGGCGGCCCCAGAAAGGCCAGCGATGGCCCAGAGTCACTGCGGTGACCCCCACCCAAAGCAGCTGTCACTGTGTGGCACACGTCAAACCCGAAACACCTCCGAGTCAGGATGACGGCGTCACGACGCGAGCGCAGACTTCAAAACTTCAATCTGTCAAGAGCTCGTCAGTTATTAGCCTTTAAGTTCAGGCTCAGCCGCTGCAGGACACACTGAAACGTCTTCACAGTCGGTTCGTGGAAACCAGCTTCTGTTAGCGGTCTGCGCTCTTACCTTTAGACCAGTCGACGGGTCCGAGTTTAAAGGTCGGGGAGGTTTGTTGTCAGTTAAGACATTTAACGTCTGACCCCTTTCACTTCCTGTTTATTGTTAAATAAGAAAGGGATTTGTGTTTATATTTGTCACAATAAGCTATCAGAAAAAAAAATCATTCTTTGTGTTTTTGTCCTCAGAGCTTAATAACTAAACTTTATTCTAAGAAAGTGTTTGATATTACAAGCCGCAAAACTTGTAATATTTCATTTACTAATATTTCAGTTAGGTTGTGTGGCACAAATCGCTCCTCATAGAGTGTTTGTTTGTCCTCATCTGGCTTTTATTTCATTATTATGTTTTTGTTGTTTTTGCTGACTTTGTTCAGATTGTTTGTGTTGACCTGTGATCAAACGGACAAAAGGGTGCGTTTGCAGAAGTTTTGGCACTGATTACCCTCCATACTGGAGCTGTGGTTTGTGGTGGAGTCAGTGTGCTGCTCGAGTGCCACCTTCCTGCCGTCCCTCCTTTTCTTTTCACTGTGTGAGTCCTCCACAGTTGGTGGGCAGAGACATCCTGGAGTCCCTCCTCTCTGGTAACAAGTCCTCCCCTTCCCTTCGCCTCTGACCTCCTCAGGCACTCAGGCAGCATGCAGCAAACGCTCCCATCAGATGGACCTGCAGCCGCCGCCGCAGCAGCAGCAGTGCAGCCCTGCCGTCGCTCTGACTCACCTGGACACCTGGACGACTGCTGCAGCAGCCTCTGGACTTCTTCTTTGTTCTTCTTCTTGACTTTAAGGAGTTTTCACTCTGAGGAACGTAACTAAAGCACTCACGACGAGCTGCTGGATGTTTTTTGGCTCCGGGGGATTTTTTTTCTTTTCTCCAAGGTGTCATCACCTGGATTGTGTCTCCTGAGACGATCTTTATTTGTGGTGGAAAGTCAGACTGGAAAGTTTGAGGGAGGACACGCGTGAATAATTTTTCTGTCGTTTTCCGTGTGGGACAGACACTGCAGGGGGAAAGTAAGTTCCCCATTAACTTCTTCTCCTTCTTCTTCTTGGTCCCATTTTGTTTTGGTTTGTTTAATTTCAGCTTTGTTGTGGCTCAGTGTGGCGTTGGCTGTGAAACATGCCGGACTGGTTTCTGCAGCCGTCTGCAGCGAGGCAGCGTTAATCATCTCAACGACCGGGGCTCAAAGAAAAACTGTGTCAGCGTTCAGGTTGCCGAGTTTGGAGGGAGACGCCGCCAGATGCGGTCCAGCTCGTTCACGTGTCTGTTTGTTTCCTTACAGAAACCTCCGAGATGTTCTGGTCCAGGAGAGTCCTGCAGCGCTGGTGCTTCGCTCTGTTCCTGCTCGGCTCTCCGGTGCCGCACTACGGGCGGCCCATCGACGCCCTGAGCAGCAGAATGTAAGTCTGCTTTTTATTTCTGCTCTCAGACAGCGTCGGTCTGTGCTCCTCAGTCCGAATCCCAGGCAAGCTGAAAAACAAGAAAGCGGAGCAAAGTCCAGATAATCTTTTTTTCCGATATTTGCACATTTCTTTTCATTTATTTCCAGCTCCCCCCGACACGGTGGGCGAGCAGGGCCTGGAAAATGTGCTCATTTGTGAAACGTGCTGGCAGCTGTTTAGTTAGCCGTCGCCCACCTGCGTGCTTACCTAAAGCAGAAAGCGTCTCTGTGTGATCAGCAGCTCCGGGGGCAGGACTCACGGCGCTCGTCCCTCCTTATCTGAGAGCCGGGACAGGAGGACTCGCTGTCCTCCGTCCCTGTCCGTCCCCGAGCAGAGACTGAAATGAATAATGCTGATGTTGGGCTCGGCCGTGGCCCAAACCAAACCTGCGGCCCCTGCTGAGGCGTTTGATGCCAAACAGAATAAATGTTCTTTCAAGTTGTTAAGCCACAACGCCAAACACACTCTGAGGGCTTTGGAAAGATAATATCTGCGAGGCGGTTTTTGGATGTAATCAGTTTTTAATGAAACGGCGGGAGATGCTCGACAGGCGGGCAGGTTTTTGGAGTTCTGAGACAAAACGTAAGTGAGATTTTCTCCTGTAAACACGAGGCCTCGCCGACCGCGTGGAGTCTCGGGGGAACGAGATCACATCTGAAATGCATTTTGGCGGCGGCAGTGGAGGCCGCTCGCTGGAGGAAGGCAGTCGTGTCTTCAAAGCGATTCAAAGCGTGTGCCGTCCAGGTTTACGTGGACGTTAGCGTGTGTGCTGGGCTCGTGTGAGGGGAAACGGCGGCGCGGTCCGCCTCTGATCCGTCCTGAACGGGACTGCGTGATGAAAGCGTGAAGTCACAGCGCGGGGGAAGCTGCTGAACCCTGACCCCACTGACCCCCCGTCCTCCGTCCTCCGTCCTCCGTCCTCCATCCTCCTTTAGATTTCATTTGGCTCCTAAAGGCCGATGCTTTCAAATGTTCTGATCCTCATAAATTAATTCGTCTTATGACTGTTTTGGCTTTCTTTGATTCCATTAATTGATCCTCGTTGTTGAGCCAAAGAATCCAGAGATGTGATGTTTGCTGTGAACATTTGGGAGACTTTGGACTGCTGGCCGTTTGGCTTGGAGATGCTGTGGTGGATCTGATCACTTATTGATTAGTCAGGGAAACAACAGCAGATTAGTGATTAGTGATTAGTGAGGAAGCTTCAGAGACTTTGAAGAATTTACAGCTTTGGCAGAACGTTCATCAAGAGAAAACCTCCAGACCAAACATCAGACATCAGGAGAGCCTCAGGAGACGCACTCCTCACTCCTCCTCTTCCTCACTCCTCACTCCTCACTCCTCCTCTTCCTCCTCCTCTTCCTCACTCCTCACTCCTCCTCCTCCTCTTCCTCCTCACTCCTCACTCCTCCTCTTCCTCCTCACTCCTCCTCCTCCTCTTCCTCACTCCTCACTCCTCCTCCTCCTCTTCCTCCTCTTCCTCCTCACTCCTCCTCCTCCTCACTCCTCACTCCTCCTCCTCCTCTTCCTCCTCTTCCTCCTCACTCCTCACTCTTCACTCCTCACTCCTCCTCCTCTTCCTCCTCCTCTTCCTCCTCTTCCTCCTCACTCCTCACTCTTCACTCCTCACTCCTCACTCCTCCTCTTCCTCCTCACTCCTCCTCTTCCTCTTCCTCCTCCTCCTCACTCCTCACTCCTCCTCTTCCTCCTCCTCACTCCTCACTCCTCCTCTTCCTCCTCCTCTTCCTCCTCACTCCTCCTCCTCACTCCTCACTCCTCCTCACTCCTCCTCTTCCTCACTCCTCACTCCTCCTCCTCACTCCTCACTCCTCACTCCTCACTCCTGACTCCTCACTCCTCAGCCTTCACTCCTCCTCCTCCTCCTCATCCTCCTCCTCCTCCTCCTCACACAGACAGAAACAGTTAGCGTCAGGTAGGAGGAGGGGCGTTGGAGTGCTGCCACCTCAGGATGTATGAGGGTCATTTTCCTCCTCTTTTAAAGGTAAAAGCAGAACCAGATCGGCTTTCAAAGGCCGCGTCCTGTCGGGGGGCCGAAAGTCTTTCTTCTCCTCAGGATTTACAGGAAATATCTGTATGCGTATAAACAAAAGCTGCTCTCTGGGGCTCCCTCTGTGCTCGGGAGAAGAGTTTTGTTCAGGATATTCTTATTATTCAGCAGAAAAACACACCTCCACCGTGGGGGAGCCGAAGTTCTTCCTTTTCTGTCTCGACGCCTTGAAACCTCTATAAATGAATGCAAATGGCACCGTGAATGATTTGCGTCAAGCTGCACGCCCTGCACATAAACCTGACCTCTCCAGAGGCAGGGGCAGTGCATCATGGGAAAATCTGTGACAGCTGAGAGGCGGCGCTGCGCTCCGACCAGCCGCCGGTTCCTACCGTCGAAGCCGAGTGTTTGTGTGCTCAGACACCTGAAGTGTTTGGCCGGCGCTGCTGCTCGACGGTTCCCAGGCCTCGAGCCGGGCCCTCGGCCTCCCTGTTTGTCTAAGAGTTAAGACTCTGAGTAAGACGACACCGCGGCAAAGCAAAGCCCGAATCCGTCTTCTGCCAACAGGTCAGAGCTGTCGGAGCAGCCGCTGATCTTCTCCTGCTGACTCATCCTTCTGTCATGACTCAGAACTTAAAGTCCAGAGTCTTTCAGTCAGAAAATCAGTCAGTCAACAAGCAGGTCAGCACTCGTCTTCAGCCCTGTTGTCCGCGTTCAGTTGCAGGATCGAGATGCGTTCACGTGGCAGGCGCTTTTATCCTCAGGGCGATCGTGACATTCGTGACATTTCAAGAAATGCAACCAATTTCGGTGAAGTTTGGTGTCAAGTTCAGCCAAAGGCTGAGTGTTTTCTGCAGTGCACACAGCACCACCATGTGGTCGTGTTGTGTGTGGCAGGGCACCATGAGCCGGAGTCAGACCCCGGGCCCCGGGCTGGGGTCAGACCCCGGGCGACCCCAGGTGACAGTGAATGTGACACTCTTGTGTTTTCTGTTGTCTCTGTCCGTGAACATCCTGTGGTGCTGTGGACCCTGCTGACTGTAATGTGGGCCTCAGAACCCAAAGTTTACGGTCTGAACCTGAGCCGAGGTCAGACCTTCACTTTTATCTGTCAGATGTGAGAACTGAAGACCCAAAGCTGCCCCGATCGCATTCATGATCCACCAAAAGGAGAACCAGAGGAGCAGAAACTGCACCTGCGGGGTGGGGGTCTTTGGTCCGGCTTTAACAACACTGGAGACACAGTGAGCTCCAGCGGCCAGAAGCAGCAGGGAGTTCATGTCGAACTGCTTCCCCGTCATTCTCTTGCTCGTGCTGCCCCCTGCTGGTGGGTGGAGTGACAGTGTGAGGCGAGCAGGAGGTCACTGTGTGTTTCAGGACGTCACGTCTCCTGTTGTTTCATTGTCCTGCATTTAAACCTTTTTTCCTTGTAAAGAAGCATTTCAAACACATTTTTACTGAATTAAAAATGCTCTTCTTGTAATAAATTACTGCTCTGTGCTCTCAGTAGGAGCTGATGTTTAGATGAAATAAGTAAAAATGAAAGTGAATACTGTGTGTGCTTGTTTGCAGAAAGCGGTCAGTGACCCACGCCCAGCTGATGCACGACAAAGGCCGGGCCCTGCAGGACTTTAAGCGCCGCATGTGGCTGCAGGAGCTTTTGGACGAAGTCCACACAGCGGAGATCCGGGACCTCCCGGTCCGGGTCACCAGCGGGGGCGGGAGCAGCAGCGGCGCCGGCGTCGGGCTGCCAGGGGCCGGCCTGGGCATCAACCTGAGCACCACCGGCAGCACCCTGCACTCCAAACCCCCCGGAGGAACCAAGAACCTCCCCATCAGCTTCAGGCTGGAGGAGGAGGAGGGCACCAACCTGCCGCAGGAGACCAACAAGTCTCAGACGTACAAAGACGGCGTGCTGAAAGCAGCCGGCAGGAAGAAGAAGAAAGGAAAGTCTGGGAAAAGGCGTGAAGGAGAGAAGAGGAAGAGGAGGGCGCGTTCGTTAGGATGGAGGCTGGAGGAAGAACCGGGAAGTGGACTCCACCTGGAGTGGAGGTCTCTGCTGGGCCTGCAGAGGGCGCTGCTTTAAAACGCTGTCAGTCTCTGACAAAGGTGAGGCCACTGGGCGGGTCCACAGGTAAATGTGCTGTGCAGCCGCCAAATTTATTCTTTTTTTATTTATTACTCAAATTAATCTTCAGGAACAAACCAAACATGAAAACAATGAAAAACAATGAGCCAAACAGAAATGAGTTGGTTTTGCAGCGATAGCAGCGCAGTGGACGTGTAAAGAGCAGAAAATTAAACTACTCGAGTGAAGTACAAGTACCTCCAAACTGTTCTCGAGTACTTGCGTAAAGATACAGAGTTGCATCCCACCTGTAACCCAGCGGCTGCACCATAGAAAACACAAACCAACCAATCAAATCGTCAGGACAAAGTTTGATGTCTAGTCTAATCTAATCCATCGATGTAAATATTTAAACTGTTGTATGTAAAGCTGTTTGTGCTCTGCCTTTCAGAACCCTTCGGACGGTTGGACTGGACTCCTAAATACTCATGTTACAGTCGTCTGTAATAGTGATTGTTTGGAAAGAAATTGGAAAATATTTATTGTCTGTAAATATTCTAAATATAGCAGAATAAATAGCAGAATATGATTAAAAAAAAACCTATTTGATGTTCTGTGAGGCAACTGATTTTAATCTTTGTGAATCCTTGCTTTTTTTTCTTTTTTTTATTCCAATTATGTCAGATTTTTTGCTGTAATTTATTTTGTCTGAATGGTGTATTTATTTTGTAAATGTATCGAGGTGCTGCTGACCTTCTATATTTTTGTACCATATTGCACTTTAGATATATAAATATAAATATATATACCATTAATTTTGTTAACTGACTTGTAATGTGGTTGATTGAAATGAAGAACAAACGACGGTCGTCATTCTGTGTTACTTTTCAGTCTGATTCTTCCCGGTTTCTCTGCTGCTGTTGGTTCGGATGTTTTTGTTGTCTCACGTTTGTGTTGGGCCCCCCTGCTGCCTTCACTGTCACTCTGTTTCCTCCACTGCCCGCTCTGCTTCTCAATGCCAAAGTTCACATTTGTACATAAACCAAACACGGCTCCATATTGTTGTTTTTGGCACTTGCACTGAGATGAACACCCTGTACTGAAGAGATTAAACATTTGACAGTAACCTCCTCTCTGCTTCCTGCTTCCTGCGTCCTGCGTCCTTGTCGTCATCTCGTCCTCTCATTGGTAATAAAACGCACAAATTCACAGCAGCTGTCATTTCACATCGGGAACCTTGTGAAGTGGTGGAAACTTAAAGATGTGTAGGTTTGGCCACTAGGGGGCGGTAAAGCTGCTTCACCAAGTCCTCCTCTGCAGATGGGTTCTGCTCCTGGGTCCCATTCAGTCGCAGATCATATTCAGTTACACCTCATTTGAAATTCAAAACTTCCCATAATGTAAGTTTACAGTAAATTCTGCTGAAAAGGTTATTTCATACTCATCTAAAAGTGCTTTCGTTGGTTTTGGCAGGCAAAGCTGGAAAATGTCAAAATGGCTGACAGACGGGCTTCAAAGTAGAGATGCAACAGTTAGAATATTCAGTTTTAATCAATCTGCCAACTTTTTAAGATAAAGTATTTCTGTGTCCTCTGGCAGCAGATTCTCCTCTTCACAGGACATCAGTGTAAACAGGAAGCCTTTAGACAAAATGAGACATCAAATCAGCCTTTTTGTTCCCTTTAAACTTTTCCAGGGAGTTTTTGTTTGCTTTCATCAGGCTGAGTCGCAAACAAGCAGCTGAAGCCAAAGAGAAAGCAAAGCTGCTCTGCAACTCGTTTCCACGCGCTGAGAGGCATGACTCAGCAGGTCCGTCAGCCGCCGACGTCAGAGCGTCACGCTGCCATCAGTCATGTGCTGTGACCAGCAGCAGCTAGGAACGAATACGACGAGCCGCTCAGGATGAGGTCTGCAGTTAGAAGGAGCAGCAGAGCGACTCCAGATGTTCCTGTGGGACAACATCAGCACAACGTTTTCAAGACCCCGACCGAGCAGCTCTGTTGGTGTCACTTTGGTCACGTATTGGTAACCAAGTTAACCAAACCGCGGCTGAAAGTGACTGTGTGAGAACAATGTGGCACATCGCCGCAGACAAAGCCGAGTCATTCACAGCACCACGCTGCCTTCACTGACTCTCGCTCGTGTGACCACACGCTTTCTGCGGGATTTGGGACAAACTATTTGAAAGATTCGGGTCACATAAAGCCCAACACCACGTCCCCTTCCTCTGCTGTACTTCTGCGGGTCCAGTTAACATCTAATCAGAAAACTGTCCCATCGGCTCAGAGCTCGGTGCACACGCATCAGGAAAGAAGTAAATTACAACTTTCCACTCAATAAACCAAACGTGTCAACAAATTGCCATCTCTCATTTAAAGTTCCATCCAGAATTCAGTGGTGATCAGCAGCTCCAGGCTGAAGAACGAAGCCAGAGGGACTTGGCGTCTCTACGAGTCGTTAAAGTGACTCCCACCGCTGCGGCTTCACAACATGACAAGTTTGGTTTGGCGGCAGGCTGGCGAGCGGGAAGAGCTGAGCGCCGGGACGGTTGGTGTTGGTGTTGGTGTTGTGACTCAAGCTGCAGCTCAGCAACGAGTCTTCAACACTCAGCTCAAAGCCAGAAGCCCTCAGAGCCCGGAGGAGCCGACGGTTCACAGCTCCGTCTGTTATGAAATCAAACCAAACTGTGCAGCAGGAGCTAACGTGCTAACGTGACTTTTCTTTTAAAACTGCTAACCTCGTTTTGTTACGCTAGTGAACATGAACGTTCACTTTTCACGTGTGAAGGTTTGCATTCACGTAAATGTAAAAAACTTTTGCCGTGTGCAGTCACAGCTTCACGTGAACTGTGACGTTAACTTTGAATGTGGAGCTTAAACATGTTGTCTTGTCACGGTGTGTGAAGACTTTAACCCTCATCACGTTAACACGTGGCCCTCACGGAACCTCAGGCCGACCCAGGCTGTCGACGCCGGGCCAAACCTGCTGCCAGGGTTTCCCTACTGAGCCACAGTCTCCAGCACCAAAGCACCAAATGGTAGAAGAAGATTACAAAGGACTTGTGAAGAACTCGCGTGGGAAACGTTTTCCAGCAGGGAAGTCTGAAAACTCACAGAAACTCTTTTCTTCTTCAGATGACAAAGAAGACATTTGGCCTAATTTCCAGACTGGCTTTAAATCAAAGGAAATGTTGAAACTCCTCCAATTAAAGAGCTTGAATAATCACCAAAGATCCTGCCCAAAACAAAACTGATCCCAGACCCTCAGAGGAACTTCATTCATGTCGTGTCAGAGATCATTAAATTACACGCTTTGTTCTCCGTGACGAGTTCAGGCCGGATGACATTCATGTGGAGCAGGAAAAATGAGCCAATTACAGCCAAGAACCCTCTAATGGTTAGAGCTGAACCTGGACCGCTGGAGCGCAGAACCGCTGCAGTCCGAGGCCCAGATGTGCCGAGACAGGTACAACGTAAAAACACTCCACTGTGAGTACAAGTCCTGCACTGAAAACGGCAATGAAGTAAAAGTATAATCAGCAAAATGTACTTGCAGTACTGACAGTAAAAGTACTCATGTAGCACTGAACTGTTCCGGTCAGCGTGTTACTGTTTAATTCTGTTGTGTTAAAGCGTGGGCTGCGCTTCACTGCTGTTGGCGTTTCAGCGTTTCAGCTCAGATTCTTGATTCTTGATCATGTGCTCTTCAGCTCATCCAACACATAAAGGAGCACTTCACCTTCATTTTATCACGTTCACCATCAACACATGTGGACACGAACTGAAGCTGCCAGACTGATGGAGTGCAGCAAAAACATTCACCTCTGAGGTGGAGTCATAAAACTCAAATACTCAAAAGTATTAAAGTCATGCCAGATGTATAACTCTAAGCTCTAATAATGTAAAGTAATGCAATACTCATACAACAATAAACTAAAAATACATAAAGAAAAGTCTACAGTGTCTACAAAAGCGTTAGTAGCCACATTTGGCCACTAGGTGGCCACACTCGACCAGCTGTGTTCTGTGTTCACTTTAATATTTCCGTTTCATCCTGCGATCCACTTCTGCTCCACCACATGTTAGAGAGAAATTTTGTACTTTTCACTTTACCACATTAAAATAAGAACTTGAGTAACTTTTGAAATTCAGATTTTAAATGTAAAACATACGATCCGTTTATTAAAGATGACCCATTGTTGCAGATCGAAGTACTACAAGCATATGAAGTAGTTAAAACTAGTTCCACCATTAAAGTACATTAAAGTACTGCTTTCATATTAATATCCAATATCCATATATAATATCCAATATCACGACAATAATAATAATAAAATAACATCCAATAATAAGAGTGGCCTGTAACAGCCTGCATTATGACTACTTTAACTTTACATTTCATCAGCATTTTGTTGCTAATGTATACTTTTGTGTAAGCGATATGTTGAGTGCAGTACCTTTACTTGTAATGAAGTATTTTTATACTGCGGTTCTGCTGCCTTTAGCCCTTTGTGGTTGTGATGAGTGGGCGGAGCTGAGGGGGGCAGTAAAGAGCTGCGCTCCTGAAGGGGATACAAACCCCAAAGGCAGGCACTGCCACAACATTCAGAACTCCATCAAAGTGAAAGGGAAATGGGAAATGCAGAAGAGAGCAGGTCGTGACATCAAGGCCACGATTAGGACACACAGGACTGAAAGCAACCCTCAGCTTCATGGGTACATGTATGACGGACAAATGTGAAGAAAGCTGCTGAGCCTGCCATCATGAAATGTAAAGAAATATGAAAGGGAAAGAAAGGATCTTAAAAACGGAATATATGAATTACAACGACCGTGGAGTTTGAAAGGGATCTTAGGCAAAACGATGAAATGAAAGAATGCTGTAAGGCTCTCTTAAACAGGACTGTGGAAAAGGATATGATTGCTTTTGTTTTTTTCTTGTTTGGCTGTATCGATTTAGATTGTAACCTGAACAACAAGTCATCCTGAGTTACACACTCCAGTACGGTAGGTGGCGATATGCACCTTTCAAGAAAAGAAGAAGAAGAAGAAGAAGAGTGCCGGGAATTGAAGGCGCAGAAGAAGAGATTTCTCTCTGTCCATGTGGGAAGACCAGAATGGCTCCGCCGGGAGGGAAGATCAACCGACCGAAAACAGTAAGAAACTCGTGTCGTGTCGAGACGTGTCGAGACGTGGGACAGAAAGCAGAGGAAGGAAAGACGCTTATGCTCATGTTGTGTCGTCAGTTTTAACAGAAACGGAAACGACCGCAGAGCCGGACTGTTAGCAGCTAGCATGGACAGCTAACGTAAACACCGTTACTTTAAGAGTTGTTTACTTCATGTTGTTATTTGTCTAAGCTTTTCAACATAGTTTACAGCCTTTCCACACAGATGTTCTACGCTTCATGTGGATTAGCTTTCTGTAAGTTCGTGGAGTGGAAGTACAGCAGTACTCTGTCAGTTTCATGTAGTAATAGTACGTCAGTATTTTCATCTCCAAGGCCCCTTTTAGAAAGCAGGTTTAATGAAAAGTCCGAGGAAGTTAAGCCTAAAATGAGGGGGGAAAACACATAAAGACATAGAGGCAACTTTTACTCGGTATAACACGGTAACTTAGTATGTGAACGGAACCTGGTCTGGAGCAGGTTTTCTCCAGTGAAGCCAGAGTTTGTGTCTGTTTCCTCCCCCTAAAGAGCAGAACTGCTGCTTCATTTCCTCATTCAGTCAGGACGACCCAGTAATTACTATTAAAATGTGAAGTCCTTTTATTGAGGGTCCTGTAGATGAGGAGGCTGCTTTAGGGTTTCTGCAGGGATGTTTCTCTCCTCAGCACCAACTAATTAATGGAACGGAATAGTAAGAGTAAATGAACTCAGAGTTTGTTGAACCTCCTTCTTGAAATGGGCCCCAGGAGTACAGAAGAATTTTCAGTGGATGTTATTGACATCCACTGAAAAATTATTTTGTTGCTTACTTGTTTGCTTAGCTTTTTTCACTTTGCTTTATGTTGTTATTCACACATTGGCTTTAATGCTAACTAAGTAGGGAAAAGTCCCTGGTGGTCCTGATTGTGTTGTCATCCAAGCCGAGCTGTGAACAATCATCATGAAGTTATCTGTCAGAAATAACTTGTTTAACATGAACAAACTGTTTCCTGATGTGTTGTTAGTCTGCCCCCTGCTGGGCTGATGCTCACACTGCACTTTGTATTGTTTTCCGGTGCAGCACAAGTCATGTTCTCCTGTAATTCGTCCTGCTCCTATTCATTTTGTTGTCAGGAACTTGGTAAGAATCTGTTTAAGCGGCGACGAGTTCTGGGCAAAGAAAAGAGGAAGAAACATCAGATAGTCGGCGCGGTGGTCGACCAGGGTCTCATCACCGCCCATCACCTGAAAAAGAGAAAGTTAGTGATCAGTGAATCTTATGAGCACACAAGTTAAAACTGTCAATGTACGCATGTCTGAGCAGCGCTGATGTGTTCAGACGCTTCACGTCTTTGTCTGACTTGTGTTTCTTTCAGGTCGAGTCCAAGAGCCAACATCACCCTGTCTGGAAAGAAGAAACGAAAGCTGCTCAAACAGCTGCAGCACATGCAGCAGGAGAAGGCCAGTATGGAAGGTACAACAGCACAAAAATGAATGAGTGCTTGGCTCCTGACTGGCGGCGGCGAGAACACGACTACGCTGTCCTCCTTCTCGTTCGGCTCACTCTCAGGCCTCGTACGCTCTGTGACGACTAAATTTACTTCACTGAAACTGTTTCTCCTGTTGTCTTATGTTATCCATCAGTTGAAGTGGTAGCAGCACAACCAAAGAAGAAACAAGACTCGTCATCTGCTCCGACCAAGAAGAGGAAAAAAGCCGCCGTATCGGAGGAGGACGTCCAGATGGCAGACGCCGAATGAAGGGATGACATTCTGTTTCAAGTGGACTCTGAAACACGATCGAGTGGCGTCTACGAACAAACGGAAAGGTCGATTGTAATTTGCATCCGGAGGAACGTTTTTCTGCTGTGGGCGATCTGAGGAACGATTAAAGAAACTCGTGTTGTGTTAACTATTAATTTATCAAGTCAAAATTCACGTAGATCAAAACTTACTGATTTTCAGTCAGTCAGTAAATTTGACTTCCTAGGCAAAGTTTTGAGATGTTAAGTAAGTCAGACTTTTGACTTTGTGTGATTTGTGATCACTCGTGACTTTTATCTGGACTATTCTTGGTCTCATTTTGATTTACGAGACCTTTTAAGTTTGACTTGACATACAGCTGATTTAGCCTTATAACCGACCACATGCCTTTGACTTCACCTTAAAGTAAATATTGAATTTTTTACTTTTGTTATTCTTCATTTTTTGTCCTGTTAGTGGCAGACAGAAAAAGTCTTAGAATGGATTTAAAACTTGATGGGAAAGTTACGAGTGTAACTGTGCCACATTAGTCAACTCTGATTTATTGTTTCACTGGCCACATTTGACTTCTGGCTGCTCTTTGTTTCGTCAGTATCTTAAAAAGTCAGACATTTTACATAAATAAAAAGTCTGCTGTCCCCCTGAGACAGGCTGCTCAGACAGGAGGCAGTGACGCCTTTGTTGGAGAGTTTTCTTCTGCAGATGAGTGCACATTTGGTCTGATTTGATACATGTTAAATAATTTACAATTGTTTTCTTACCTTATCTCAGCGTTGTGACTGAAATGGTGACTTTTTGTGTCATGTCATCCAGATAATGAATGTGCATTAATTATATGGCATTATCTTGTGAGGACTGTTCAATTTGAATTAATCATACATGTATTAAGTCAGGATTTGGAAATGTGAACATGAGACAATATTAGACAATTTAACTTTAATATTTTACGTTGTTATTTTACATCAAGTCGTTATTTAGTGTCATGGATGATACACTCATTAGTTTGCCTTAAAATGTAATTCTGTACTTTTAATCTTAATTGCTCTCAAGAAGGGAAATTCCAGTGGTGCAGAAGCAAACAAAATTGTACTTTTGTGCAGTACTTCAGTCAATGTTTCCACCACTAATGCCACTACAGGAACAAATACCAGAATAATACATGATTAAGTAGCGCTACTCAGTGGCACCGCTAAGGGGTGTCCGGGGGGGCCGCAGCCACACTGGTATGATGCTGCATGGCCACCCACATGTACTTCAAGTTTTACACCAGCTGGTTTATAATTCAGTTAATATGAATTCGTGGTAGCAGTTTATGTGAGAGAACGACAGATGCAAAGCCAGCTCTGACTCCTCCCATAACTTTTGATTTAAATCTCATAATACTTTGGCACACCAGCACTTTTTGTTACTTCTACCTGATCACATTATTTTGAATTAGTGCGTTTCATAACCTCTGTCTACCATCTCATACTGTCATTATCAACATTTCATACATTTTTCATACATCTCAAACGTAAAAATGTTGGCTTAACATTTGATCATTTCTGACTTCCGAGCTGAAAATATTTTTGTTTTCTCTTGGCATTAATGGGCCTCCGTACATTTCGTGCACGTAGATGTTTGTGGTCCTTGGCTGGTTGAAAAGCGGTTTTCTTTCAGATTAATTGTTCATGTTCAGTCTCTTCAATTATTGATGAGCCTGGCCGTAAGCTGCTTATTTAAACGGGTGTTTCCTTTAAAAGCCAAGCCGTTCAAATGGACGAATAAGCTTTTTATTTCGGCGTACTCGTGTTGTTTGAGCCTGTTAATAATAAAAGTGCGCTGCCGTTTGGCTCTGGGACGCAGCCTCCATCCCTCCCCCCTTCCGGAGGACAAAGACTAAAATGGGTCAGACTCTGGAGAGCAGCACATCTTCCGCACCAGCCGTCATGTAATGTAGTTCATCATCGTGGAGACAGAATCGAGCCGCTGCTGACGGCTTGCAGGCTTCTTCTTCTTCTTCTTCTTCTTCTCAGCTCCGACATGTCGCCCACAGAAACCATTTTATTGTGTGGAGCCAACGTGCTGAACATTTAGAGCAGGAGGACGATTTCATGCGGGAGGATCTCTGAATCGCGGCGGCTTTCATCAGCATGTCCTCTCGGGATGGGTGAAGCATCTCGTTCGCTTTCTGGGACCGAACTGGTTTGACTGGTGAGCTCTCAGTTTCCCGTGAACCACCGACCGACCGACCGACCGACGGATGGATGATGGATGCCGCGCAGGTTTAATCTGTGTCCTCGGTGAAGATAAAGGTACGGCCGTGAAAATGGGGCTCAACCCGCTGCTTTGTGTCCCCTTTTAGCCTGCGTTAGTTTAACACCATTAAAACCAGCACGGCGACGTGTTCGCGCGGCAGGTGGGACACGGAATAAGCCAGCAGCAGACAGGCAAACAAAGGCACGAATTGGCAGCCTGCTCTGGAGCTCCTGACGACACTCCGGCTGGGTTTTACAGCCTGTAAGCTAACAGCCCACAGCTTCGCCCTCGGTGCTGCAGGCGAAGCTTCGAGCTTCGCTTTTGTCCAAAAGTCTTTTCAAGGTCCTGTTAGCCACGAACGGCCAGCTAGCAGGCTAACGAAGCGGTCACATTAAAACACAGGTGCGTGCGAGTTAGCGCCGTGGCCCAGAACTATTTCAAAACTTCGATTCTCTCTTTGTGTTCGTGTCTCCGCACAAGAGCGAACTCCTTCGCTGAGTTCAGACGTCCTGACGCGAACCGAAGCGCCTTCGTCTGCACTTCGCTTGAGGGGACACTCGGAAGAAACGGATCGTCAGGTTAAATAAGTAATGGAGCAGTTCAAAGATCAAAGCAAAATGTTTACTTAAGTAAAAGTATGTATGCAAAATGTACTTAGAGGTGTAATTAGTGCTTAATATTTCACGACCTGATCATATGTTTTGTAGGAAAATTCTTTATCTGTCAAATAAATGTAGCAGCATCAAAGCTGTTTTTAATTTTTAATGAACGCTTATAAGGAGAGAAGCTTCATTAGCTCCAATGCACTCAGGTCTCCATATGTTTCCTAAGATTGTTTTAATGACCTCAGGAGGACATCGTGTTCTTCTAGTCCACATAACAAGTTTTTTAATCTGTCATCTTCTGGCAAAACGAAATGTGATCAAATTTCAATAAACTGTTATCACCAGAGTGATTCTCTGCAGGGTGTGGGGCAGCTCTGAGACTGTATTTATAGTAAATGCATCCATATGATCAGTGAGATAAAGGTGATCTTATATCAGCCAGGTTCAGGTGCAGAGTCCTCAGACACGAGCTGCGTCTCAGAGTCTTCCTCAGTTCATTTCCCGTGAGAAAACCCGTTAGATGTGATTTAAGCTCCAGGAAAAGCTTTTTGACAGCCTTCTGGGTGTCTCATTTCGTTCTCTGCACTTTTCTTTAGCAGATTTATGAAAGTGATCGTAGGGCAGGATTGTTTTACTTTGTTTGTCCTGTCAAAGTCGTTAAAGGACCGCTGACACTCTGAACGTATTAACGTCCCTCACATGTGACGAGCTCACGCGAAGGTCGCAGTCCCTCGTGTTTGTTCTGTCCTGGGAGAAGCTCCAGACTCGATCAAAGTGCACAACACACCTGCTTACCGAGCTGCTGATCCTGGGTCAGATAGCAACAGCCGTAAGACGATAAGGTGAACTAAAGCCACTCTGTCCCACACAGGAGACGGCCTAAAGTCCAGCTTGGTGGACTGTGGACCCAAAGATCCCCTGAACATCTGATGGAGGACTGTTCACGCCGTCGGCCTGGTGAGTTTATGTCTGGGCTCTTAAACTGAAATCAAATCCTGACTGACCTTGTTCACTTCCAGTGAAAATCTAAAAACGGGAACTGGCTCGTGAAGGAGCAGCTTCTATTCTTACATTTTCTATTTTTACCCCCAGACTGACTTTAGTTCTCTTTGTTCTGTTGTTGTTCCGGGACAAAGCGTCTCATACTGCAGAGGCTGTCACTGAGACGCTCTGATGAGGCTCTGATGAGGCTCTGATGAGGCTCTGAAGACTCAGACAAAGTCCAGCGTCGTGTTCAGCCTTAACGTCGTTTGGTTGGAAACTTCTAGAATCTGGTTTACAGGTGATCTGCGGGAAGCGTTCGTAATGTGGCTCGTTCGTCCCCGAAGGCCACCGAGCGTTCGCCTCCAGAGATTCTGGATTCTTCTGGAGGTTTTCTGTACTCGGACTGGCCGGAAGTCCTCAGATTTGTCTCAGATTTTGTGATTCACAAGTTTTGATATTTATTAGGTCTGGGAAAATAGTTGACAGGCTGACAGAACTGAGCCTCAGGTCAGAGTTTTTGATTACACGAGTAAGATAACTTCTTACAGAACATGTTTTTATAAACTTTAATGAATAAACTTCACAGTTTTACTGAGTACTGACACATTTTAATCTGATGTTCTTCATCTGTACACTGTATTCAGCCGAGTACTCGCTCAGCACAAAGTACCCGGTCCAGTCCTGCGGTTTGAAGCAGTATTAGTACAGTGAGGTGTGTCCTCTGTGTCGTGTCCCACAGTGCGTCTCTGTGGATCTGTGCTCTCCTGCTGTGGACTCTGAGGCCTTTCTGATCGCAGGGCGTAGATCTACTGCAGCCATGACTCCTCCACCCTCATCCACCCTCAAGCCACTTGTTGTCACTGAGCTGCTGCTGCTGCTGCTGCTGCTGCTGACATCACTTCCTGTGTCAGCTATGGAGACGGAGACATGCTTCTCCAGACAACACCAGAACGTCATCGTCAACCTCAGACTGGCCCTAGCCAGGCCGGCGACGGCCATGGACCCTCGGGTGGTCCACTCAGAGCGGGACTGCGTCCTCGCCTGCTGCTCAGAGGAAGTCAAACCAGGTGACCACACACACACACACACACACACACATGGGAAACTGATATCCAGCTGTGGTTTCACATAACTACGTATTAAAACAAACGAGACAGAAACTCTCACACTCCACTCTGGAGCCTCTAACCTCATTCTGGATCCGGTCTAGACGTCTGCACCTGAAGACAGTCCAGCGGCTCAAAGCGGGATTCACCGACAGGCTTTTCAGGATCAACCTCTAGGCCACGGGGGCAGTGATCGGAAGGTCGCTGGTTCGATTCCCCCACTGGATGGGCAGAAAAAATTTGAGTGTGGTGGAGTGATAATGTCCCTACCCGCCATTAGCCGGCTGAGCAAGGCACTTAACCCCCAATATGCTCCCCGGGTGCTTGATGCAGCCCACTGCTCCTGTGTGTGTTTCACTGCATGTTGCATGTGTGTGTGTTTCAATCAGTGATGGGTTAAATGCAGAGAAGTCCCAGCTTTTTCCCAGCTTGGGATTAATAAAGTAACTTAAATTAAAAAAAAATAAATTAAAATTCTTTATTGATCCCCGGGGGAATCGGGTTCTGTAGAGAGGACGAACTGCAGAGCAAACTGCAGCGTTTCATGCCGAGATGTGACAGCGTTTTATTCCTAATCGATGAGCTAAAACTCGACCGTGACACTTTGGGACTTTGGGACTGAGAGGAGCTTGTACTCATTTGGTTCTGCTCTGTCAAACTTTGAGACACCGTGTTTTTGTGTTTCTAAAGGGGCCAAGTGCAACATGGCCGTGTTCAACGCCAAGAAACACGCCGGCGATGATAACTGCTTCCTGTTCCACTGCCCGACGGAGCAGGACTGTCCTCTAATGAAGGCTCAGGACGGCATCAACACCTACGACATCTACAAAGGTGAGTTCGTCTGCTCTCTCTCGAACGTCCCTGAATCAGTTCACCCCATCAGCCCGAGGTCGTTCAGTCGCCCCCTGCAGGCCAGAATCTGAAGTGATGCATCATTTACGTTTCGCTCCGTCTCCTTTTCTGCACAGGCTTGATTCATCCAACCACAGTGAGACCAGAGACCACCACCATCACCACCACCACCACCACGTCGGCCCCAACCACAGTAACAACCACACAACCCACCACCACACAAAGTACAACAACACCACCAACCACCACTACAACCTCTGCATCAACCACAACACCCACCACGCAGGCTCCTGCCACCACAACAGCACCTCCACCCATCATTATCATTGCCACAATGCCTCAGCTAACTTCAACACCTCCCACCACCACCAGCACAACTACAGGTACAACAACAGCTTCCTCCACCACCACCAGCACCACCACCAGCACCACCACTGCAACCGCAAGAAAGACAAACAAAGCCACCAAAAAGCAAAATAAAGCAACCAAGAAAGCAAAGTCTCATCCTGTCAGCACCGTCACCACCGCCCGGCCAGCTCAGAGCTCCACCACATCACTTCCTGTCACACCGGCCAACGAAGAGGCTGCACTGAGAACTACTGATAAACCACAACCCAACTCTGAAACTACCACTTCCACTACTACAATTACTCCCACTTCCACTACTACAATTACTCCCACTTCCACTACTACCACTCCTCCCACTACTACCACTACTACAACTACTACCACTACTACAACTCCCGCTCCAACTACTACCACTACTACAACTCCCGCTCCAACTACTACCACTACTACAACTCCTACAACTCCCGCTCCCACTACTACCACCACTACAACTCCCACTACTACCACTATGAGTACTACTACAGCTCCCACACCTTCTACTACCACCACGACTACTGCTCCTACTTCTTCCGCTTCTACTAGTAGCCCTCAACTTACTACAACCATCACCACCACCACCGATTTGCCCACCATGAGGACGACTCCAGCAGCAAGTCTGGTCATCGTCCCCAAAGATGCTGTCCAGTCCCACCACAGCCTCCAGAACTCGAGTGCTGGGCGTGGGAAAGTGGAGGCGGCGCAGGGGGCGTTGAAGAGTGGCGTGGTGGCCTTCATGGTGCTGGGACTCGCTGTGCTCACGCTGGCCTTAGCCATCGGCGGCCGTAAGGCGATGGAGTCCTTCGACAGACGCCACTACACGAGACTGGAGCTCAATGACCTGCACTATGAGGTGTGACAGGGAAAAAAGGTGCTTGATTTTTGTGACAGAAGCTCAGAAGGACAATTAGCAAGACCTGAAGACTTGAGTTCCTTTAGGATTGCTGACATTCATCTGATTACATTTTCTTTTCAAGCAGCACAAAGTTACACAATAATGGAATGTGCACTTCACTGTTATACTGTGCTGGGGGGAATCCTCAGTTCTGATTGGCCAGAGGATGTGAATTATTTTGAAATAACCACACTGCCCTCACACATCGCCCTCAGTTTATTTGTTATTATTTATTTAATATGAGTAAACAGGACTTTGGTCTTTGGTAAGTGGGCGTGGTAGAAGAGGATAACGCACTCAGACCTGTGTGGTTATGAGAAATAATGCACTGTGTGGAGACGAACGCCGTCACCGCTGCATCTTACCGTATTTTCACAAAGATGAAAGCAGGTCTCCTTGAACAGTTGTCACTTTGGAGATTTGTGCTTCTTCATTATGTTATATTTAGATAAAGTCACGTATTGTGCTTCTGTTCTGGTTAAAAATCACATGCAGATCAAGTATGACCTTAAATCTGTTCTGATCGTCGGGTTACACCTTGAATTCCGGTAACACTTTCACTTTTGACTCCGAATTATGTCATTTTGTCCTCATAATTCAGACTTTTTATCCATTCTGGTGTTCACTTTTCTAGTCTGCAGAAGCTTATTGCTGCCAACATGACATGACAAAAAATATTTGCTCAGCTTCTTGTTATTTCATGGAGTTTTTTTAATGTACAAGATATTTTTAATTATTATGGGAAATTTTGGTCATGTCAATTTATTCAGTTTTAACAGACGTTTTGTTACAACAGAACATCACCTTTTTAATCAGAGTATCTCATCAAACAAGAAAATCTCTGCCGTTGCCGTTATGAGAAACTTGGACGAGACAAAGTTCCAAATGAGAAAATGGATGAGCAGAGCGGATTTTGCGTGACTCAACGGGTGGCAGCAGTGGGCCTCAGTAGGTGTCCGACTTCATCCTCAAACCTGTGACTTTTCACGTCTTTCTGGCTTTTTGCTTTGCATCGTTTCCTGATGTTTATGCTGGGCCACAGAGTTCAGAGTCTTCATCACCCGCCTTCGCCCCCCGAGTCCGTTTCATCCTCCTGCTGATCACGTCATTTTGTTCTTGTCCTGCTGACCGTGGAGAAAACTTGGGCTGCCGATAGACTACAAAGAACAAACAGCAATATTTTTATTCCCTGAATCTCAGGAAGCCTCTGACATCAGTCTGATGTACAGAAACTGTGGACTGTCTGAGCGGATGCTGATCGGTACTTTCGACCTGGTGGTTTTGAGGCCTTGGCGTGGGCGTGGGCGTGGGCGTGGCGTTCGTTAAGTGTTTGCGAATCGGATGTGAAGCTGCATGTGTTTTTACTGCTTCTCAAATCACTCATCTCGGTCAGGATGTCGGACTCACCCTCTCACTGTGTGGCTTTTGGATTTTGTCCACATTCTTCTCGTTTCACATGTGGATAAAAAAGTTAAATGATGGATGCAATCTTTAAAATTTGATGCACTATTGTATCCTGTGTTTTTTGATAAACATGTTATGCTTCTTTTTAAATAGTAGATTGTTTTTCATAGGTAAGAGTACACTGGCTGCGCACTATTTTCCTATAGAGTCCGTTTGTCTCGGATGTCAGTGTGTGTGTGTGTGTGAGTGTGTGTGAGTGTGTGTTGGGGGGAGTCAGAGTGCGGACTGAAGCTGCTGCTGTGCCGCCTCACCACCAGGTGGCAGCAGCAGCCTGATGAACTTCCTGCTCACCTGAAGCTGCACAGTTCACCTGTTTTCACTTCTACTGCTTTGATTTTTACAGTGTTGGATTAATTCTGTCAGTGGTAATAGTTTGGTCTTGTTTTGTGAAGTGATGCTTTTGCATAAGTTTGAATTTGATGTTTTGTTGTAAGGATTAAAAAAAGTGATTTTTGAATGCATTGTTGTTGTGTTATTGAGGTCCCACGAGGAGCACGACGAGCTCCAAACTTCTGTTTGTGGTGACAGCTGATGACTTCAGTTGGATGAAATGTGCTCACGTGAGACAAAGTCCCGTTTTGAGGACATCGCTCATGAGTTCTGTCTGGAATAACACTGGGAAGAGCTGAACTTCTGGAGTTAAATAAAGATTTTAAAGCTGTGACAAACAAACTGATGACAGGTGGGCTTCATTCACCTGTGAAACACTTGATTTGATGTTGACACAGAAGGTGAACCGTGTGAAGAGAAGAAACTTCAGTTCTTAGATTCATCTGTGAATAAGATTCATTTAAATATGGGACGTCGGAGTTGAAGCTCGTTTTCTGGCTTTTGTTTCAGAAATTTTCTCTTAAAATGTGGATGATGATCAGAGTCATCGTAAAAGAAACCAAACAACATTTTTTCTACTTTAAATGTAATCTGCAGTAATTGTTTAAATGCATTCTGGCTTTTTGTTTTCTTTTGTTCCAACGTCTTGTGTTAACCTCAGAACTCCGACTTTAGTTTTCCATGTTGGACTTTAATCTGAGCCTGCTGATTGATGGCCTTCAGACGCTGAAGTGCAGTTTAGGCTGCTGAAGCTCAGGGCCCAGCGCTCATGTGGCCTACAGCTGATGTTTGCTTTGGAGTCCACATCAGAACATTTGGACTTTTGTTTCAGCTTCGTGCGTGTTTCTTCAACATGTAACAGGATGAGGGCGAAAAGAAAACACATTTGTTTTCTAATCTGTTAAACTCTTCCATTTAACGTTTGATGTGACTGGTTTATAGGCGCAGAGGGGGCTCCAGCCCCCCTCAGCTCACAACTGACTTATCGATCTTTTACCTGAGAAGCGTAACTTTCTCTTTTTCTCAGAATTCACACTTTGTCTCAAAGTGATCAGGATAACCTTTGAATCTGGTTCTGAAACTCGTGTGTTCTGGCTGAGGTCCGGCGCTGGTTTCCATGTGGTTCTGGTTCTGTGACGGTGAGCTGCTGCCGTCGGGGGGAAACGCTCCCTCCGTGACAAACTAGTCCCGCGGGGCTGTGCGCCTTAACGCCGAACTTCGCTTTGTGCCGCAGCTCGTTTGGCGTCAGGATCCGCGCCGTGCGGCCTTCGTCCTCAGCCGCAGCCGAACGCGTAGGCAGCGGGGCGTTTTCCGTCGTGTAACGTTATCTTTGGCCTGGGAGCGTGAAATCAGAACAACAATAGAAAGCAGTGGAGCCGAGGAGCGAGGTGGCTGTGGAGGAGGAGGAGGAGGAGGGAAGGAGGGAGGGAGGGAGGGGGAGCGGAGGGGGGAGCAGCTTCCTCACAGCGGAAGGAGACGACGGATCTCCTGCAGGACAATGTGAGACACAGAGTTGATCCAACGCACTTAGCGAGCACACAAGCAGCCGGGATGGAAGCGGGGATCGTCTAACGCGTTTTGTAGCTGAAGCACAACGTAAATATTGTTGGAAATCCGAATTTTTGCCCGAGGAAGCGGCCGCAGCGATGGGAATACTGCGCTGAGGAGCGAGCGGCGGCAGGGCCAAGAAACGGGAGAAAGATGGGTGTCGTGCTGCGGACTCTGTTGTTGTGTAGTTTTTGTTTTCTCATACGAGGTGAGTTTCTCGAAAAATCTGCCTTTTTGCTCATTTTTTCGTCCAAGTGTCCCGTGTGGACACATGGAAGTGTTGTTGAGCGGTGGGAGAGCAGCTGTGGGTCCGGGTCCGGGTCGGGGCCCAGTCCGGGACTCGAGTCCGTCTGAGCTAACGTTAGCCAGCCAGCTATGCGTGCTCATCTGCCCGTTTGCTCCCGGAGCGCAGGAGAATGAAACCACAAATAGCCTGCGTTAGCCAACTTAGCTGGAAAAACCTCCCGGCTGACTGCCTCCGGTCCGGCCGGCCTCCTCGGGTCCACATTCCCGCAGAGGTTTTGTTATTTTAAACAAGTTTGCGGGGGCTGCTCTCTCGCTAACTTTGGATTTGTGAACTTAAACAGGCTGAAGCGGCCGGTCGGAGGCTCGGATCGAGGCAGCAGTTAGCACAACAGACGCTACAGGAGCCAGTCATCCAGCTAGCTGCTCCTCCAGCTGCACAAAGCTAACTGGGGCTCCTCTCGCTGTTTAAAGGACCACAAAGCCCAGCAGTCTGCCCTGCTGGGGTCTGAGCTGTGAACTTTATTTCACCAGAGGTTATTCAACATTTCTGTCCTGTTTTGTTGTTTGAGATGTACAGCCTTATTTAACAACACTTTAAGGCTTGACGTTCAGTTAAAACACGAAGAGGTTGGTTAGAAGAGGAGTCGAGATGACAGAAGTTCTTGTAAGCCAGAGTCCACCCGGCAGCTCCAGTTGATTCCTTTAAGCCTGGACTGGATTTGGTGTCAGGCTTTAGTGAAGCAGAACATTAAACATTCTGCTTTTTATCCAGTGCTGATCGTGTTCAGCACTGATCAATCCTCTGCTGATCCCATCATCTGTAAATCATGTTGAACGTTTGAGCTCCGGCAGTGTGAAACCTGAACACGTTCGGTTCAGTGACAAATGAAACACTCAGCTGAAACTGAACGTTTGGCACTTCAGCCTGACAGAACCGATCAATCGATTATCTGAACAGCTGCTGTTGCACTGGTTGCTTCTGAACTTTATTATCCAGGTTTCATTTTGGAGGTCGACTGACCAGTTTCAGGGGCCAACATGGTACCGATAGTTTGGAGCAGGAATAGGCCAAGTGCCGACTATCTGGCCTCATTAGGAACCGGGTACCTGTAGAACTGAACGCAGTATGTACTGAATAGATGTGCGATCGACCAAACTAACCATAAAAATGTGGACAGGATGTTTATGGTGTTTATCTGCTCTTCTGTGCGCCAGTAAAGAGAAACAAACTCGAGCCTTTTCAGGATCACACCTGAGCAGGACATGCTGATGTGTCTCGTCAGGGTCAGGACTCGGACCTGCCAACTAGGCAACCGAAAGACGTCAGTCGGGTCTCAGAGCATCTTGGGTTAGCTCCAGGTTTGCGACCGATAATCGCTTTCATTATTGACCGGTAACACGTTGTTGATTGGACTCTAAAAGGTCTTCTCGTGTCTAACCGGCAGTCCAGGAGCTGAACAGATTCACTTTCCTGAGAGCAGACCCGAGACCCTGCAGCAGGCCGATAAGCTATTGATTATTAGTAATGGAGGATTCTGTCGATTGTGGCAGCGACTGGCTGCAGTCAGGCGGGTTGGCGGCTGCGTTTCAGATCTCAGACTGGACGCTCTGTGCTGGCAGAATACAGACAGAGCAGAGTTTTCATTTGGTGTCACTTTGAAACGATCCCACGCTCTGGATGTTCTGTCGACTGTCTGGCCCTTTCAGCGCCCCCGTCATCGCTTCACTTCCTGTCTCCACAGCGATGTGTCAGTGTCAGTCATACTGTGTGCCACACAGTGGGCTGTTGGAGGCAGTGGTGTGTGTAGTTGAAGTATTCGGGTTACTTGAGGAGTTCAGATTTAGTGCATCAGTTTGTCAGTAAACTTCACATCGGGACTGTTGTCTGAGCTTTACAGAAACAGTCCATTAGAGGACACAGCATGGATGAGACCAATAGAAATGAGCGGTTCGTTCCAGTAGTATGACGTGTCTCTCCATGTGTCTTTCTGTCTTGGAGTGTCTCGGTGTCTTTCTGTGTGTCTCCGCATGTCTTGGTGTGTCTGTGTGTCTCAGTGTGTCTCCTTGTCTCTATGTGTCTCTCCATGTTTCTCTGTGTGTCTTTTTGTCTCTCCGTGTGTCTCTGTGTCTCATGTGTCTTATGTGTCTTTGTTTGTCTTTGTGTCTCTCCGTGTGTCTCCGTGTCCCGATGTGTCCTCCTGGCAAGGCTTGTCTTGCGTGCGGCCTGACGTGTGTCTGGGGCTTTAATGCTGTGCTGTAGTAAATATTTGGAGAAGGAAGTTCCCTCAGAGTGAAGTGAAAGCAGGCGGAGCCGCGGGGCTCTCGCTGACCCCCGTTCAGATCCCTCAGTACTGCTGCGTGTGTCAGAAAGTGGTTTAGGCCCAGTGCCAGGATCCAGCCGAGAGGAAGCAGAGGGTCCGCGGCTGCTCCTCGTCAACGGGACTGACCCGACACTCGGGGCCGTCGAGGTCTACCAGCTGCCGCAGAACCACCCACATGAGTGCCAGGTTATCGATCTGCTCGTATTGATCGCTGATAACCCCTCAGTGTGACGGAGTGGCTCCCGTCCACAGTCACTAAAGTAACGAACAGAAACAGAGAAAAGAGCTGCACTCAGTTATTTTCATCAGCGGTGTGTTTATCAAGCAACTTTTCAATTGATTGTTTAGTCTAAAATATCAGAAAATGAAGAAGAAATGTCTCAGAGTCCAGGGTTTGACAAGCACATTCAGTTCTTTATTGTACACGTCAGAAGACACGAGACGATGGACGGCAGAGAGCCGACCTGTGAACCTCTTTTACCTCGGAACAAAACCACCGAGACGTCAGCGTTCACATCTGAATTTTCCGAATGGTTTGATACCAGAAATCACATTTCACTTGGAGCGTCTGACAGAAACGTAGTCCCAGTCCACTGACTCGCTTCTCCAAGTGGACTCTGACTGGCTGCTGTTTTGCAGATGAACTCTGAAGTGTCCCCCAGTTTAATGGTGTGTTTTTCTGTGTTCCAGGTGTGCCTCTGCTGCTGTATGCCAACCGACGGGACCTTCGGCTCGTGGACGCGGCACACGAGAAGGCCAACGCCACGGTGGTGGTGGGCGGGCTGGAGGATGCCGCTGCTGTGGACTATGTCTACTCCCAGGGCCTCATATACTGGAGCGATGTGAGCGAGGAGGCCATCAAACGCACCGTCTTCAACCAGTCGGGAGCCAGCACGATCCAGACCGTGGTCTCGGGTCTGGCCTCTCCGGATGGACTGGCCTGCGATTGGTTAGGGAACAAACTTTACTGGACAGACTCGGAAACCAATCGGATCGAGGTGGCCGAGCTGGATGGGTCTCTGAGGAAGGTTTTGTTCTGGCAGGAGTTGGACCAGCCGAGGGCCATCGCTCTGGATCCAGAACGAGGGTGAGTGTGACTTGATCGCAGACTGTGAGGCTCACGGCAGAGTGCGAGCCCGGGATCTTTGTCCTGATCCAGTCTGGTTGTTGATGTGTGAGTGAGAGCTGACGTGGTGCTGTCAGTGTGTGTGTTTGAGCTCAGGTGTGTGAACACACGGCAGGCGGTTTGACTCGGTGCTGCAGCTGAACGCACCCTGAGGCTTTGACTCCTGAACAAGAGGAGGAGGGGTGTGTTTCTGCTGCTTTGTTTGGAGCTCGTCCTCGATCAGATTGGGTTGCAGGTTGACTGAGCTGCTCCTCCAGCAGGCTGCCATCCACCGACAGCAGCGTCGGTGAGGAGGAGGAGGAGCTGACGAAGGCCTTATGTCACGGATGAGTACACCCAGCAGTTATTAGTGTTCGTCACAGCTTGGAGTTCAAATGAACTCTCGTCTTGTGGTGATAAAATGTTCACTTGTTCCCTCCCGGCTCAGAGGACACGTTCACGTTCGTCTGTAAAACAGAGTGCTGTCAGCTCTTCATCATTAGTGTTATTCAGTGAGCTGTGACTCTGACCAACCGTTAGGTTGACATGTAAACGTGTCTCTTTGGACATGCTCCCACTTTATTGATGATTAATTAAGAAATAAATCAGTGGATTTATTAAATGAGGATAATTTTTACTTACACCTGTGTTATATTTACATTTCTAGTAAAAGTTTCCAAACATACAAAATAAGTTTGAGTATTTTCAGTTGTTTCTGATTAATCAAAGACCCATGGCAGGTTAGTTGCCGGTGAATCGTACTCGTTAGCTGCAGCTCTCAACACGTCAATGTGAGCTTCTTCCTTTCACCTGAAAATCACCCCACAGGCCTTTTAATAACGTCTCTGTGCCGAACAGGAAGCCACACATCGTGACCCGGATCGCATCCTGTCCCTAACCTTCACACCTGCAGCTGTCATCATGTAAACCAACCCACAACCAGACTGTCGCTCCTCTTCCTGTCCCTCATGACCAGCCCCCCGGCTGTCGCACTCTCTGTCTGTCTTCCTGTGTCTCCGACGAGGTGTTTGGATTCGGCTGTAAATCCATTAGGACTCACATAAAAGAGGCCTGTAATGTATTCATTGGTTCCATTTAAATTTGTGGCTGTCGCTGTCTTTCTCTCTCTTTTCTCTTGGGTTTCTATTCATGGAGACTCTTGGGTCGTCGGTGTTTGATCGTGAGAGATAAAAGTGAGGGGGACACTCAGGACGTCCCTCTGGAGAGTTTCTTCTCGTTGTCCTGTTGTCTGTGTCTGATGGGTCGTTCGAGCACGAGTTCATTCCTCACTGACACGAACAGTCGAGCCTTCTGAAGGCAGATTAATGATGATGATGACATCACCAAAGCTGTCCAATCGCTGAGTGCAGTTAGTCCGGGTGATTTCAGTGTGGACTTCAGTGTCCTGGGATACCACTGAGGCCTTCTGGACTTCTGGACAGACAGCCGTACCTCTGTGGTCCTGCTGTTTGTCCCGTCAGCTTGTGTCTCCCGTGTCTGTGGTGGGACGAGGTCACACAGAGCGGGAATCAAAGACAAGTGCAGGTGATTGTTTTGTTTTGGAGCAGGCGTGGAGGAGATTCGATCAGATTCACGAGTGTGTGATGTTCCTGTGAGCAAAGCTGTGATGTGTGTGTGTGTGAGAGAGACTAAATGACTTCCGTACGTTTCTGTTTTCGGTTGTTTTGTGTGGTGAGTTTCACAAAGCGTCCTTGTTGCCTCAGCAGCAGTCGCTGAGCCGCAGGAGGAGCTTGCTTCCTTATCAATTTAATCTGACTGTAATTTTCAGCATTAATTGCTAAATTGTGAGTCATGCTCATCAGTTTTCCAGAGCCAAACATGTCCTCTTCTGTCCAACCAACTGTCCAAAACCCAAGGACTCAAAGACTCTTCATTTACTGTCAGAAATGAGAAAGAAAAGCAGAAAATGTTTGACTGAAACGGTTGATCGATTATCAGAATCGTTGCTGATTGAACGCTTGCTGATCAGCTGGTTTCTGGCGGGGTTGTTTTGCTTCTGAACATCGAGACAGGTGTCTGTCCTTCACTGTGTGCCCATAAGTATGTGGACCACGTTCTGCCGTTGCTGCTTCCTCCTTCAGTGTGAGACATGAGCATGTGTGTGCGCTCATGCTGAGTTTTAGTCCCATCCAGGCGCGTTAGATGGAAATAATATTTACTGTTGGAGTCCCAGCAGGTACAAACTGAAGCCCTGACCCTGAGTGAATGTGGCTCTCAGCTATGACTAACCAAAACAGAATATCAGCAGAGGTTAAGATGTTTGTCGTCGTGGTTGTTCACAGGACAACTACTGTTTATGGACAGGAAGTCAAACGTGTTGGGGGCAGCTGTGGCCTAGAGGTTTGAGAAGCAGCTTGTGAGCGGAGGGTTGTCAGTTCTATTTCTCCCCTGACTGGCAGGAATAATTCGGTTGTGGTGGAGTGATTAACAATGCCCCCACCCCCAAGCCCTCCTATATTGATCGGGGGCGGGGGCAGTATTGCTCAAGTATGCCCTTGAGCAAGGCACTTAAACCCCCAATTTGCTCTCCGGAGGCCTGACATGGCAGCCCACTGCTCCTGTGTACGTTTCAATCAGTGATGGGTTAAATGCAGAGAAGTAATTTCCCAGCTTGGGATTAATAAAGTATAATAAAATTAAAAAAAAAAAGTTGAGTAGTGAGTTGTATACTCACACTAATAAATGATGTGGCGTCAGCATTGTAGGCGGCACTGAAGGGATCCAGACCCAACGGGACCACTGAACAGTCCCTCCATTTGCGAGTCCAGCTGACGTTAGAAATAAACCTTGAAGCTTCTCCGCTTTTTGTTAGAAGATGACAGTGATGTCATATCGCCTCAGAATCAAACAAGCTGATTGGCTGTTGTCAGGTAATGTGCATAAAGCTGAACCTGAAATGTTTTTTGTACTGGAGAGGAACAGAAGAAAGTTTACTCCAATAGATTCATTAAAAGTCTTAAATCTGAGGATGACTGCATGTGTTTGTTCTGTAAGGTCTGAGTGCTGCGTTCAGGTTCACCGTGTTGTAGTGCAGCAGAGTCTTTGAGGAAAACTGGTTCTCCAAATCCATGCTGGAACGCGGAGCTGGACTCAGTTCAACTGGGATGATTAATGCATCGGGTACCAAACACAAAGCAGCTCTTGTGGCGAGGGGATGTGTTGTGTTCTCCACTTTTCACTGGAGGCTTTCCCTCCTCTTTGTGCTCGGCCTCGGCTGCTTTGTTCCCACTGGAGAAATGTGTGGACTTCATCTGCTGGGTGAACGTGTTGGGCCTCTGAGTGCCGTCTGAAGCATCAGGTTGACGCCTGCTGACTTCTGATGTGGATCCTTAGAGCCTTCGGTCTTCGTGTGCAGGTTTGTCACAGCTCACGGCTCATGTGGTAGCTGGAGTTTGCTTTGTTAGCAGTGAAACCCAACCAGCTGCTGTGTTTAAAAGCTGTTGCTGTATTTGGCTCCTGGGCAGGCTATCAGTTCAGGCTTTTGTCTTGGCCTGAATGGGATTACGTGGGGAGGCCCAGCAGCTCTCTTAGTGGGTCACTTTTACATTTGGAAACATGAAGTTGCAGGACGGGATGATAGCGTTTGGAGCTCGTCCTCGATCAGATTGGGTTGCAGGTTGACTGAGCTGCTCCTCCAGCAGGCTGCCGTCAGGATATCATGATTTATTAAAGTGCAGTCAGGACCCACAGCGTCAGTGTATCTGAAACGGCTGTAGCTGATGGTGATGGTCGCTCTCATGGTCAGCAGACAGATAAAAGTAAAAGCCACCAAACGTACTTCAGGGGTCACTAATAAGCCTGAAGTCTGAGGACGTTAATGCCACTGTCTCTGAGATATGCTTGAAAAGCAGATTGTCTCATGGCCGTCTTTACAGTGTGGACACTCACAGAAATGTCACTCAGATGAAGATTAGGATCTAGGATTAGGACTCCGCTCGCGTCTCTTGGTGTTGATCCTGTCTGGAATGGGATTGATACTGAACCAAGTACGTAACATGTTGGTACCAGCACCTCCACCGTGTTCGTCTCGCTGAGGGTCAACTCGTCTTTGGTTGCATGTTTTTGTCTTTAAACCAGCAGCCATAGTAGACCATTTCTCTCATTTTCTGACCTTTTCTCTGATCTTTGCTGTCTTGTCCAGCAGGAGACACTTTAACGTTATCTTTGTCAAAGTGAAGCAGTCTGAGAACACGTTATTTTGATGAAACTCAAATGGTTGTGAACCCCTGATAGAAACCACATAAAACACTCGGTCAGATGATCAGGGCTTTCAGGTGCAGGTTTTGGCTCTGGAGGGAATCAGAGGGGAGTGTTGGCTGCACAGCAGCCACAGTGTGAATTAAAGGAAATGTGTCCACTGTTTCATGACTCAGTGAGAGCTTCTTTATTCATTTTAATTTTATTTTTTTGTTTTGTTTTGACCTGAATGTTTGTTTGTTGCTGTGATGCTGCAGGTGTTACGTGATGGCATCTTCTCTGATTTGACGTGTCCCTGTGTGTCCTTAGGCACACGAGCTGACAAAGTCTGTGTGTCCCTGTCCCCTCACAGGTACATGTACTGGACAGACTGGGGTGAGATCCCAAAGATCGAGCGGGCGGGTATGGACGGGACCAATCGCTCCATGATCATTGACATGGAGATCAACTGGCCCAACGGGCTGACGCTGGACTACAGCCAGGAGAAACTGTACTGGGCCGACGCCAAACACAACTTCATCCACCGCTGCAACCTGGACGGATCCTCCAGGTACTGAACCAAGACCAGCACGACGTCCTCAGCTTGTGCGAGATGTTGTGTTGTCCCCACACATTCAGGACGGTGGGATCAAAATGATGTTTCTGCTGTTTTTGTTTGTGATTGTTGTGAGATGGCATCCAGGATGAGGTACCACAGTGTAGTACCAGGATGCAATAAGGTGAGCACATGTGACTGTGGGCTGTCTGCTTTCAGGGAGGTGGTGGTGAAAGGAGAGCTGCCTCACCCGTTCGCCCTCACCCTGTACGAGGACACCCTGTTCTGGACCGACTGGAACACTCACTCCATCCACTCGTGTAGCAAACACAACGGAGGAGGGCAACGCATCGTCCACTCAGACATCTTCTCGCCTATGGACATCCACGTGTTCAGCCCCAAAAGACAGAACATGCGTGAGTACATCTGAGCAGGATTTATTCCAACATGTAACATCCTTCCTGAGGTTTGCTCATCACTTTGGTGAAGGTGAGCAAACTGACCTACAACTGTTTAAAGTCGCCTTCTGACAGCAGAGACTGACGGTAAACATGTGTCCTTCGAGATGGTCCTCGGAGGTCCTGATCAGAGTGTGAAGAGGAGGTTTGAACCTTCAGTTAAAACCTGTTTGTGTCCTTTCTGTGTGTCCTCAGTAGTCAGCAGTCCCTGCTCTGTGCAGAATGGAGGATGTTCCCACCTGTGTCTCCTCTCCCCAGTGAAGCCCTTCTATCAGTGTGCTTGTCCCACGGGAGTCCAGCTGCTGGAGGACGGGAAGACCTGCAGAGACAGTGAGGATGCACTTCTTTGTATTTTTTGATCTTTTTGATTGCAAAGATTGAGGCTTTCTGATAATGCGGTTTGTCACGGTATTGATCAGAACTGTTGGATGAGTTGTCCCAGTGTGTTGCTGTGGACGTGTACTACATGAAAACATGGACAAAACTTCAGATCTGCTTCGCATTCAGACCTGTGGGGGCTCTCACCTCGTCCATCGTTATATACTGTCCACGGTTTGAACACGTAGAAGAGTGAAATTCATCTTCTGTCCATACGAGACTCCACATTACCTGCATGTACAGCGTGGACACTCAAACTGACGGGAAACTCTTTGTCATTTTCTGCACTCGAGTGGAAACAGGAAAAGATCCAAATATTTCCTGAAGTGCGTCAGTGGAAGATGTATACGTTTGGAGTTTATCTCATAGTTTCAGGAACATAACAGAAAACTGCGTCTTGTGTAACTGTTTACAAGAACTCAGGCCAAACGAACAGACAGATTGGATTCATTAAAATGTGTTTGTGTTTCTGCAGGAAGCGCAAGCAGCAGATTCTGTTTTAGTTTGATGCTGGCACCAAACCCCATTAGCTTTTTCTATAATTTAAGAAGTCTGATGACTTGCTGGCGTCACTTGTCCGTCGCCGCCGTCGTCAGACCAATGAAAGGCGGTGTTGGGCTGACCTGCAGTTGCCGTGGTAACCGCACCCCATCACCAGCCGGGCCGTCTGTTTGAATGGCAGCCCTTTCCCTGCCTCTTTTATTTACATTTTTTGGTTCAGTAACCCTGGCCTGCAGAGCGATGGAGGGGCGAAGGCAGGGAGGCTTTTGTAAAAATCGGGATCACGTGCTCCCCCTACAGACAAAGTCCTCTTTCACTGCCGGGGGCGGGGGGAGAATCTGAGTCTGACCCGAAGGGCTGAAGTTTATTGTCCGCCTGCAGCCACGTTTCTCCTCCCTCCTCAGCAACAATACGCCACAGTACTCCTTCTGGGATGTTAAAGCTGTGCTAATTTGTTGCTTTTGTTGAGCGTCACCACAAATAAAACGGTTTGGTTTGTATTCAGTGAACAGATGATTTGGATTCAGGCAGTTAAAGGTGTTAAGAGTTTTGATAACTGTCAAATCATTTTGGTAACTTTTCATACAAAATCTGCCAAATGTTTCCTGATTTCAGCCACTCCCATCTTTCTGCTTCTTTTTGTTTTCTCTGCGAGTTTCTGTGGCTTTGGGCTGTTCAAGGAAAAGTGAAACGAGAGGACGAAAATGAGGAGGAAAACAGGGAGGAGGAGGAGCGATTTGGATTTCAGTCTGGTTGTTTCTGAGGGGACACATTAAATTGTGTACCTGTCAGGTGCCATTCAGGTTCAGTGAGCGAATGTTTGCTTGGTGAACTGATCCTTTAAAGCGTTTAAACCTGAATGTCCTTCCTGTCCTCAGGTGCCACTCAGATGCTGCTGCTGGCTCGGCGAACAGACCTGCGCCGCATCTCTCTGGACACGCCAGACTTCACCGACATCATCCTGCAGGTGGATGACATCCGCCACGCCATCGCCATCGACTACGACCCTGTGGAAGGATACATCTACTGGACGGACGACGACGTGAAGGCCATCCGCCGCTCGCTGCTCGATGGCAGCGACGCCCAGTTTGTGGTCACATCTCAGGTGAACCACCCCGACGGCATCGCCGTCGACTGGATCGCTCGAAACCTCTACTGGACCGACACTGGAACGGACCGCATCGAGGTGACCCGACTCAACGGGACCATGCGCAAGATCCTGATCTCTGAAGACCTGGACGAGCCCAGAGCCATCGTGCTGGACCCTGTGGCAGGGTGAGGACTCATCAGTCAATCACCAGAAATCATACAGTAATCAATATAACAAATCGACCCTGCTCTGAAAAATATTTCTCCAGAGTTGATGGGTTCATTCCTCACCTTGAAACTGCTGACTCAGCACCTGTTTTCAATCCAAGCTTTATTTAGATACCCAGTAGTGAACATGAGTTCTGCACCACATGAGTGTGTACTCAGATCAGTTTAAAAGTGTGTGTTTGTCTCTCAACTGGCTTCATCAGCACAGCCGCTCACATAAAGACAAAGAGTTTATTTGTGTCGCTCCTTTCAACAACGCTGCTTTAGATATCAAAGGAGCTAAACAACCTAAGATCGACGATTAAATGAGCTAAAATAGAACAAGACTCAGACAGCACAATAAAAAGTACAATGAATAAACGTCCTAACTGTAATTTGATGAAAGTTTTCAGCCTTGATGTAAAAGAACTGAAAGTCGGCGCAAACCTCAACTTTCCTGAGTTTGTTCCACATGTGTGGAGCATAAAGACGTTGTGTTTTCAGTAGAAGCTGCTGATTCATGCCACAAAGCCTGCACTGATGACTTTCTTTTCCCGCTGTGTAGGTACATGTACTGGACTGACTGGGGCGAGGTGCCGAAGATCGAGCGTGCCGATCTGGACGGGATGGAGCGGGTGGTGATGGTCAACACCTCCCTGGGCTGGCCCAACGGCCTCGCCCTCGACTACGACGAGCGCAAAATCTACTGGGGGGACGCCAAGACGGATAAGATCGAGGTTGGTGTCTCAGCGTGTGCCTGCTCTTATCAGTTCTCACTTTGACCTGGAGGATCCATGGAGCTGAACGCTGGGGTTCTTCTTCTCAGCCTGTTTAAGGTCGAGCTCCTGTTGCTTCACGGCTGTGACGGTTAACTGCTCAACATGGCCTCCCGCTGGGCCGCCAGCGAGCCAAAGGCCACGAGAGTCAGGCTGGTGCTTCCTCTCAGCCTTCAAAATATGGAGATTAATCCTCACGTTGCAGTGTGAGAATTTCAGATTCACGCAGGAAGTGTGTTTGGACTCATGAGTTATTGGTTATCAGTGCTTGACTTGTGCTGATGCCAGAGCTGTTCGGTTTAATTCCTTTTATTTTTAGCAGTTGTAGAAACGCGTGTTTATCATGACGGGTGGATGAAAACCCTCCTGAGCTCTGGTGTAAATGGAGGTCATGTGTGGAGATGATTCTGCATCCTGTCAGTCATTCAGAAGCTTGTTAAACTGTCATGTGTTCAACATTAAAGCTCACCAGCCTGTTAAACGCTGGTGTTGACAGTCCAGTCGGGTATGAAAATACAGCTCTGATGGAGCCTTCTCTTCTCCTCTCTCTGTAGTTTCCCTCCTCACGCCATCTCACCACGTTTCTGTAGTTTTCTGGTTTTCCTCTCTGGGGGTGGCTTGACCCCACCTGAACCCCTGCTTCAAGCTGCTGAAAGGTGCCAGTGTTGGGGGGCTGGCAAGGGCTGGGAGGGGGGCCTCAGGTTAGTTGGAGGACCCAGTTTTTGCGGCGAGATCCCACATCTGGTTCCGATTGCGGCCTGCACTCCAGCTGCGGTCGGCTCTGTTTAGAATAGACCCCGAATCTGAAACCATCGCCGCACTGCGGTCACAACTCCCAAACCAGCGGAGACCTTTTGGCTGAGGCCATCGTGCTGAGGATGGAAACTTCATTTTATATTTAAACACCAGCACTCGCTCTGTGTGTGTGTGTGTGTGTGTTGAGCAATGGCAGACGGCCATGCAGGGGCTGCTCTGGGAGTGTTGCTGCACACTCTGTCGACCAGTTAAAGGACTGCACTGATTCCAGGCCTCACGGTTTTTCTTCCTGACGTTTCTCCTCTGTTGACACTTTGAGTGTCTCTGCCTTATCAGAGGCTCTCCTTCATGTGTGCCTCAGAGAAGTCACGAAGCCTTTTTTGTTCTTCTTTTTGTCCAGACCAGGATAACTTGGCAGTGTTGTTTGCTTGAGGAAGCTGAAATGTGGGGTCAGAGTTGAGTTTCCTGCAGGTGTGGAGAACATGCCAGATCTGCACACCAAAGTCATATTGACATTTCAGCAAAATATTGACATGTAAATAAAATATGACCAGCAAATAGTCAAAAATAAATGCCAGCCTTACCTGGAGATGCTGATCACAGATGATCCGCTGAGCCTCATCAGGTGTTGCTGGTTTCAGGTGGTTTTTATCACTGATGGATGCTCAGATGTTCGCTTCTCTGATAAGTTTGGTTTGAAATAGTCATCTGATGTGACAAAAACAGCTGCTGTTAACTGATTAAATGAGTTTCTGCACCAGAACAACTTGAATATGAATCTGCCATCTGGAAATGAAGGCTTTCAGCTGAGCCTCTGTTATCTGGAGCTATATTTAGCTCATACTGTGGTATTAAAGAGGTTAAAAGACCTGGTGGACACGATGTGCCCAAACTCTTTGTAGTGTGGATCAGTCATAAATCATCCGTCTTTGTGTGCTCGTTTAAACTGGGTTCCAGGTTCTGCTGAACAGTCTCAGCTCTGCTGTAGAAACGCTGCTGCCTCCAGAAGTGAGATGTCAAAGTGTATGTGAGAGCAGCACAGGAAATGTGGCGGCCATATGCTGCCGTTGTTTGTTTGCTCTGGCTGTTGCTTCTAATTAGCGGCGCTGCGATGTGCTGCCAGGTCGCCTGAGTTCTTCTGAGCGTGCTCAGTGTTCACAGTGAGAAACTCGGGCATCCCTCGGCTCACATTGTAGAGCGGTCATTTTCAAAAGCTTTTGTGCTCCCGTCCCATCTTTATGAGCTGTACCGCAGCCAGCCAGCAGGGGGCCATCCAGATGTTTTAGCTTCACTTTACTCTCATGTCGTCCATCTTTACATACAGTCAATGGCAGGATCCGGTCAATAAATTAAGTTTGTCCTTTTGACCTCGCTGTTATTCAGCAGCGGAGTTATTTGAACACTCAAGGGTGTGCATGAGTCTGGACTGGAACATGAAATGTCTGTTTATAGTTCAGTCTGAAAATGTAATTGGACTGTTATGATTTGAAAATGCAAATCACATCTTTGGTTTCCACGCCCCCCAGAGTCCTCCTCGCGTGCTGAGTCTCCTCTGATTGCATTATTATTGTTATTGTTCTGTAATTTATATGATATGATGGAGGCTGTAAATCCTGGACGGGAACGGTCAGGGACAAGTCGTGACGTTCCAGTCTGCATAGGCATCTTACACGGTGTCCTCTGACTGAACATGTTTTGGACAAAGGAAGCGATTTTAAGACGTCACTTTGGGCCGTGGATTTTTTGATTTTTTTGATTAATCGATGGTCAAAATAGAACTTTTGATGACTAGATAGATGACTTTATTGATCCCCGAGGGGAAATTAGGTTGTCATTGCAGTCCGGTATACTTGAATACAGTAAGTTTAATTGAAAATGAGGCCACTGAAGAGACACTGGAACTGTTCTAATGTGTTGACTGTTACAGTAATAAAGAGAATTGTTTTAAGTGGTAAAAACAGGGTGAAGAATGTGATTTAGATTCATAAACAGGGACAGAAACAGCTGCTCAGGCCTTCATCTCACCTGGGTCTTCACTGTGCAGTCTGACGTACACTGCTGTCTTCCTGTCTGTCTGTCTTTCAGGTGATGAACATGGACGGGACCGGGCGTCGGGTGCTGGTAGAGGACAAACTTCCTCATATCTTCGGTTTCACTCTGCTGGGTGACTTCATCTACTGGACCGATTGGCAGCGTCGCAGCATCGAACGCGTCCACAAACACACGGCGGAGAGGGAGTTCATCATCGACCAGCTGCCCGACCTCATGGGCCTCAAGGCCACTCATGTCCACAAGGCCTTCGGTGAGTGCAGAGTCCCGAAGACCACCCATGACACAGTCCCAGGTCCTCTTCAGCTGTGGGTCTTTGACACAACAGAACCTTTAAATAAATATTAATTCAAGATAATTTAAGCACATTGTGCCAAGTGCTGATCACCAACTCCCTAAAATGAAACAGTCAGAAGCTACTTTTAGCTTAGAATGGGTTAGCTTAGCATAAGAGTGGAAGCTGCCTGCTGGTCTTAGTCCAGACCCTTGTGCCAGCAACACTAACAAAACAAATGCAACAAAAAGGACAATGTACAGACAGAGAGGGTCAGCCGAGTCAGGATTACTAATCCAGCGTACTGAAGTCAAACGATCCCTGACTCACCTGTGACCCCACCCTCCGCAGGTACAAACCCGTGTGCAGAGAATAACGGTGGCTGTAGTCACCTCTGCCTCTACAAGCCGCAGGGTGTGCAGTGTGGATGTCCCATCGGCCTCGAACTCATCGCCGACATGCAGACCTGCATCGTCCCAGAGGCCTTCCTGCTCTTCTCCCGCCACACCGACATCCGCCGCATCTCCCTGGAGACCAACAACAATAACGTGGCCATCCCGCTCACCGGCGTCAAGGAGGCCTCGGCACTCGACTTCGATGTCACTGACAACCGCATCTACTGGACCGACATCACCCTGAAGGTGTGTGTGTGTGTGTGTGTGTGTGTGTGTGTCTGTCCTGCTCCCACAAATACTCACTAGAGCACCTAATGTAGATGAATCTGCCTCTGAAAAGGGCCCTCAAAACATGCACTGTTTCCTTCCTTAGTGAGCAGCTGATTTAAACATGACGCTGTATACCTGTGAGATGTTTTTGAAGGAACCAATGAGCTTGGAGCTGAGAGCTGCAGACAGAAAGTCAGACCGTATGGAGAGACTAACTGGTTGCTGGTTTGACTCTAAACACGACATTTAAAGTTCCATCTAACATTCATGTAACACTGCTGCAACGTTGAGCTCAGTTCTCGTCACACAGTTCGTGTCCAGTTCAGACGTTTGATTAGCGCGTACGGTATGTTGTTTGGGTGGTGCGGATTGGCTCTTACAGGTCGGGTGGGTGCAGGTACCCCCGATGCACTCATCACTTTTTTTTTCTTTTTTTTATTATACTTTATTAATCCCAAGCTGGGAAATTTCTGCATTTGACCCATCACTGATTGAAACACACACACATACACATGCAACATGCAGTGAAACACACAGGAGCAGTGGGCTGCCATGTGTGGAATTGAATCGGTGACCCTCCGTTCACAAGCTGCTTCTCATCCCTCTAGGCCACGGCTGTCCGCCTGAGCGTTTTTTTTGTTCTCCACTTGCAGACCATCAGTCGGGCCTTCATGAACGGCAGCGCCCTGGAGCATGTGGTGGAGTTCGGCCTGGACTACCCAGAGGGGATGGCGGTGGACTGGCTGGGGAAGAACCTGTACTGGGCCGACACCGGCACCAACCGCATCGAGGTGGCCAAACTGGATGGGCAGCACCGGCAGGTCCTGGTCTGGAAGGATCTGGACAGCCCACGAGCTCTGGCTCTGGATCCCGCTGAAGGGTAAGGAAACCCAAAACCATGTGAACCACAGAGAGGACGGATCTGAACTGCGTCCTAAATCAAACTGCTGTTTGTGTTGGTCCTCTGCAGGTACATGTACTGGACCGAGTGGGGCGGGAAGCCAAAGATCGACCGAGCTGCGATGGACGGGACGGGTCGCATCACTCTGGTGGCCGACGTGGGTCGAGCCAACGGACTCACCATTGACTACGCAGAGCGCCGGCTCTACTGGACCGACCTTGACACCACACTCATCGAATCGTCCAACATGCTCGGTGAGTTCCAGGAGGACAAATGTCTTCCTTTTGTCTCCCTCTCACCATCGATTTGAAAAATCAGATTTGAGTGAGGATTCTTCTCTGTGTAAAACCATCTGGAGGCCTGTGGTCGTGTTTTCCTGCTCTCTGCACATGCCAGAGCTTTGTGTTGGTATCAGATGACAGAAGAAATACATTAGCTGCTCGCTCTTGTCTTATATTTATGGCTGGAAACTTCAAAGTGCTGCTGAAACAAAAGCTGCTCTGCTCTGAGTTTTGTCCTGAAGTGTTCCCTCTCAGCACGCCGGTGGACATAAAGCAGGACAGAAATATTCCTCACAGAAACGATACTGTTATTAGACTGGAGGCTCAGCGCACACACTCACTGCTCTTACAACACCACCAATTTTGTGTGCAGGAAAATGGCCTCAATCTTGGCACAGAACGAGGACAGAAAATAACCCTCACAGGGCAGATTTCTGCTGCACTAAACTTCCTTTTTATTTTCTCAGCTTTTTTTTGTGAATGCAGTGTTCACTTTCACGCCTGCCTTTAGTTCAGCTTCTATTCATTTTGGTCAATCAGAACTGACCTTTTAGCTTTCATCAATGTATTAGTCTGATTGTGTATATGAACTTCTTATAAGCAGTGAATGAAATGATTTTTTTTTACTGTGTTGTCTTTCTGAAATTGTTTTCAGATATTAACATTAAATTTTGTTTTTCTTTGTGTTTTCATCGTCTCATCATTCCTGCTGATCTTTACTTCTGCAGGTCAGGACCGTGAGGTGATAGCTGATGACCTCCCACACCCTTTCGGACTCACCCAGTACCAGGACTACATTTACTGGACCGACTGGAGCCAGCGCAGCATCGAGCGAGCTAACAAGACCAGCGGTCAGAACCGCACTGTCATCCAAGGCCACCTGGACTACGTCATGGACATCCTGGTGTTCCACTCGTCCAGACAGGGCGGCTGGAACGCCTGCGCCTCCACCAACGGACACTGTTCCCACCTGTGCCTCGCCGTCCCCGTCAGTAGCTTCGTCTGCGGATGCCCCGCCCACTTCTCCCTTAACTACGACAACAAGACCTGCAGCGGTGAGATGCCGTGACAGCTGTCTCAAACACACGACAGGTTTCACTGTGTATACTTGACTTTTCTTGATCATGTGTTCCTATTTTTCTTTCAGCTCCCACTTCCTTCCTGCTGTTCAGTCAGAAGACGGCCATCAACCGTATGGTGATCGACGAGCAGCAGAGTCCGGACATCATCCTGCCCATCCACAGCCTGAGGAACGTCCGAGCCATTGACTACGACCCGCTGGACAAACATCTGTATTGGATCGACTCCAAGCAGAACGTCATCCGCCGCGCTCAGGAGGACGGTAACCAGGTAAAGAACCGCGTGTCCAAAAGCAGACCTGCTTCCTGTTAAGTTAGTGACAACTAAACCGTCTGCATTGTCGTCCTGACAGAGCATGACGGTGGTGTCGAGCTCTGTGAGCGGACCCAGTCAGGGTTTGCAGCTTTACGACCTGAGCATCGACATCTACAGCCGCTTCATCTACTGGACCAGCGAGGTCACCAATGTCATCAATGTCACCCGGACGGACGGCAGCAGAGTGGGCGTGGTGCTGAGGGGAGAACACGACAAACCCAGAGCCATCGTGGTCAACCCGGAGAGAGGGTCAGAGTCCTCGCAGTCCCACAAAGTCACACCAGTCACTGCTTTCTGCTTCCACACAGATACAGTAACCTGCAGCCTCCGGTCTGCGGTTAATGTCTGACCGCAAAATGATTTGTTTAGCAACATTAACTTTGCATCTCTTATTAAGCTTAGTGGCAGTGTTGAAGTCAAGGCCGCCTATCGCTCTGACGCCTCACAGGACTGAAGTAGTGTAGGAGCATTGAGTTTGTATCTCTGTTCTCCAGCGTCTGCGTCTTGTTTGTAATCACACAGTAATTTGTTCTTGTTGTTTATTCTCTCGGACTCGTGAAGCTCTGTAAGGCCGCCGTAGCTTGTTTGGAGCCATAATTGCAGGGTTTCCTTTGGGTCGGGGTTGGCGCAGTAATCTCTGGGTCATTGTGTGGCCAACAAATGAAGTCTGCAGATGTTCTGGTTCCTTCAGAGAGGAAAACACGCCACAAACAAACATCAGAAACGCAGCAGCTTCAGCTGTCCTGCTGAGCTGAATGAATTAAAAACTGTGCTTCCCTCCTCGTTGTCTTGCAGGTACATGTACTTTACCAACCTGCTGGAGCGCTCTCCGAGGATCGAGCGTGCGGCGCTGGACGGTACTGAGCGTGAGGTTTTGTTCTTCAGTGGTTTGGGGAAACCCGTCGCTCTTGCCATTGATAACGAGGTCGGGAAGCTGTTCTGGGTCGATTCGGACCTGCGACGCATCGAAAGCAGTGACCTTTCCGGTGAGTCCGAACAGTTCAGTTTCACCTCAGGGCCCAGGAGGCCCAGAGGAGTACACTTTCAGAAGGTAGTTCATCAGACAGGATTGCGCGCATTCTCAGTAAAGGCAGAGATTCTCTTCGAAATACTCGATACAATAAACAACTCCAGTAAATTGTGTCACTTGTCACAGACTTTGTTTTACATTTGTCAAATGAAATGTTCCCTCTTCTCTTCTTCATTTCCTCTCTGAGTGACAGGAAACAGTTTTTATGCTGAGCGAAGCATCTGCTGGTGACTCTTGGACAGAAAACAATAACTGTACTGAATTTGCATGATTAACTTTCGTTTTCGTCTGAAGCGCAAATTACTGACGCACATGCAGACGTTTTTGGTTTTTTCCAAGTTAAAATTAACAGACGACTCTAAACAAGTACGACTCTAAACTGCTCTGAAAAGTTTTTGGACTTCAGCCAAAAAGTTAATAAGGCAGTAAAACTTGAACGCTTGAACAAACATCAGCGTGATAAGAATGACCTCAACTGACAGAAAACATGTTTTGAGAAAATTTATCTGACGTGTACTTTGAGTTTTTAGTTTGGCTCATGTCCCATCTGCTAGCATGGAGGGGGAGGAGCTTTTGAGCTGTACTGCAGCCAGCCACCAGGGGGCGTCCAGAGGTTTTTGGATGAACTCTCATGTGGACCATCTTTACATATATCAGTGTACTGGACATATTTTTACTGTCTTCATGCTGACAGACTGCAGCCCATACCTGTCTGTCTGTCGGTCTGTCTGCCTGTCTGTCTGTCTGTCAGTATAAAACATGTGAACAGAGCAGATGAAGGAAACTTGTCATCTCTGAGCTCAGCACATTCTTGTTATCCTCCGGAGCTCCATGCAGGCCGACAGGAATGTAAACCATGTGCTCACAGCAAGTCCTGTTCCTGAGCTCGTCTTCAGGTTTCTGCTGCAGGATCACTTTAATGTGGTAGCCTGAACGCCTGCAGAGGCAGGTGGCGCCCCCATCAGGATGTTCCCGTTGAGAGCAGCTTCTGGAGGTAGTCGCTGCCTGGAGACCACAACAAAGCGGTGTGACGAGGTCAGACGGGCTCAGGGCGAGATGGGAGCAGAATCTGACTGATCAGTGATCAGTTCAGTGTTTGTGTCTGTGCCCTCATCACACCTCAGACATTTTGATGCAGTGGACTCAGGCTGCTGAAGCCTCATTAACGTCAGGCGTGCAGCTTCGGCCACCGTCAGTTCCATTTTCACTGCTTTAAGTTCACATCCAGTAAGAACACCAGGACCATTAACAGAAACCAGTAAACCGTGATCAGATGTTGGCAGCACGAAGCTTTTCTCTGTTTTTGTAGTTGTTTCATATGCTGGTTTAACATTCAGAATTCCATTTAAAAAACAAAGATTTAAATGGACTGGAGTGTCAGTCCAACCTTTGAGTCTTTTAGAGTCACACTCTTCTACTGAACCAACAGCAGCATGTTTATCAGTGATGTGTAGTGATTCATCTGTCGTATCGCTGTCCACTCCTCCTGCCTCCCCTCCTGCCTCACCCCTCAGTTTCTCACCCATTTTGTTCCCTTTGTTCCTGAAGTTTTTTGCCCTACAACCTTGTTTTTTTCCCCGTTTTTTCATTTTATTTATTTAAATTCAGGAGCCAATCGGGTTGTGATCGCTGACTCCAACATCCTGCAGCCGGTGGGCCTGACGGTATTCGGGAACCACCTGTACTGGATCGACAAGCAGCAGCAGATGATTGAGCGCATCGACAAAACAACAAGGGAGGGACGCACTAAGATTCAGGCTCGCATCGCCTACCTGAGCGACATCCACGCCGTGCACGAGCTGGACATGAGGGAGTACAGTGAGTCCTGCAGAGTTTTGGTCTCAGTGTTTTGTTCTTATTGCTTTTTTGTTCTTAAATAAGAAGTTTCATGTTGTTATTATTAAACACTTGCGTTTTCAAATCCAAACGTGTGTCCAGGACATCATATTTCAAAAGAAATAAATGTCATGAAGTTAACGTTTAACTTTTAACGCAGCGAGAAAAGAAAATCAGGAAAATGAAAGACCCACCAGAAGTGCAGCCTTGTTTTCTTGGTTGGTGTTGTTATTTACCTGAGCGTCCTCTCCCTGCAGGTAAACACCCGTGCACCTGGGACAACGGTGGCTGCTCCCACATATGCATCGTGAAGGGAGACGGCACGACTCGTTGCTCGTGTCCCGTCCACCTGGTGCTGCTGCCGGACGAGCTGTCCTGTGGAGGTGAGACTTGTCTAGCCACTAAATGAACTGTTCCTGGTTTTACAGGTGAGCCTGACTGTCGCTGTGTGTGTGTGTGTGTCCCAGAGCCCCCCACCTGCTCCCCAGAGCAGTTCTCCTGCACGTCAGGTGAGGTGGACTGCATCCCTCAGGCGTGGAGGTGCGACGGTTACCCCGAGTGTGACGACAGCAGCGACGAGGAGGACTGTCCCGTCTGCTCCGAGTCCGAGTTCCAGTGCGACAGCCGGCAGTGCATCGACCTGAGCCTGCGCTGCAACGGGGAGATAAACTGCCAGGACCGCTCGGACGAGAACAAGTGTGAAGGTAAGACTCACCTGTGGTGCTGATTATCTGAGGCCGTGCTGATCCCGTCATCGTGTTTGATCTGATGAAAGCTGAAACATCAGCTGAAACTGATGTGTTTAGTCACTGCGAGGGTCCTGATTTGGTGTCGTGGTGTCCTCTTCGTCCCGCAGTGCGATGTCCTCCTGATCAGTTCACGTGCTCTAACGGTCAGTGCATCGGCAAGCACAAGAAGTGCGACCACAACATGGACTGCACAGACAACTCGGACGAGATCGGCTGCTGTGAGTCCACACGCCGACCACACGTCCAGATTTGTTGTTTATTAGTCTCTCTTGTGTTTTTGTGATTTCATAGTTGTGTTTGAAGTCGCTCTTCTTATTCTTCTTCAGATCCGACAGAGGAGCCGCCTCCTCCACCCAACAACACCATCGGCTCCATCGTGGGCGTGGTCATGGCGTTGTTCGTGGTGGGCGCCGTTTACTTTGTGTGTCAGCGCGTCCTCTGTCCGCAGATGAAGGACGACGGCGAGACGGTCACCAACGACTTTGTGGTTCACGGGCCGTCGTCGGTGCCGCTGGGATACGTGCCGCACCCGAGCTCGTTGTCCAGCTCGCTGCCAGGTGGGACGCAGCGTGCCGATCGTCATCCCATGTGTCATCTTTACGAACGCGATGCTGATGTTTGTTTCCTGTCCTCAGGTATGTCCAGAGGCAAGTCTGTGATTGGCTCCCTCAGCATCATGGGCGGGAGCAGCGGGCCTCCGTATGACCGCGCCCACGTGACCGGAGCGTCGTCCAGCAGCTCGTCCAGCACCAAGGGAACCTACTTCCCCCCGGTGAGAGTCCGCTTTTTGCATCAAATGATCCTGCGATTTCAACAAAGTAGATATGTCCATTCAAAACTCAGCTTTATCGACAACACATTCATGTTTCTGCCAGTGTGATGTACAAAATGTTCCTGAAAGTCGTTTTAATCCCGTGAGACACGTTTACCTCTGGATCGTCTGACTTACTTTGTCTGGACTTCATGCTGTTTGTCTGGCAGGATGAGTGCTGCTGCAGCTAACTGCTATCTGCTGACCCAGCATTTTAATCATTAAGACTGAGTTGACAGCAGTTAATGACGATGTTAAACGGACGAGATGAGCCTGTGATCAGAGTGAAACTGAAGCGTCTCTTTGTGTTGTTCGACAGATCCTGAACCCTCCTCCGTCTCCTGCTACGGTCCGCTCTCAGTACACCGTGGAGTTTGGTTATTCCTCCAACAGCCCGTCGACACACAGATCCTACAGGTACCTCAGCTCCTCCTCCTCCATGTTGTGTGTTTGGTAGAAAAGTGGAGTCCTGGATCTGGTTTGGAAACGTAATCGGGCTGCAGCTCACAGTGTGCCGTGTTGTGGCTGCAGCACATGTGAACACTTAGGAGAAGCCCTCAGTGTACACAGAGCTGCTTTCTGTTTGCTTTGAAATCTCCACGACTTCTTCATGTGCGACCAGATGTTGCGTTTGTGTAGAGAAAGTGAAATTCTGTTTCGCTTCCCGTGGAAACGGTTTGTCCGACATGAATCTCTCTGTGTGCGACGCCTCTCCACCAGAGGAATGTGGTTCTGGACGTTTCTGGTGATACTGGACTGATCTGGGAACACCTAGTCCCCTCAGGATGGAAGAACAAGTGAGATGATCGGACAGGAAGAAAACATCTTTTGCTTTTATCCAGAATGAAACAGATGAAACTAAATGTAACGTGTTGACCAGCAGGCTGGAGTTTATTCCCTCTGCTGGGAGCCCCTCTGCCTGTTTCCACGTGTTTCCAGTCTTTATGCTAAGCTAAGCTAAGCTTGTGTTCCTGTGTTACTCGTGACATGTTGAAATGTCATGGCTGTATTTATGGAAACCTTGAACGTTTCATCAGTACGTGTTGTGGTTTTTAACAGGTAGATACACTCTCATGACCGTAATGTGAAGCTACAGCCAGCAGCTGCTTAGCGTAGCTTAGCTTAGCATAAAGACTGGAAACAGAGGTAAGCGGCTAGCCTGGCTGGCTCTGCTGCTGGTCGACACCTTCTGTTGGACTGTCGACGGGAGGTTCTGAGTGTTTCCTCCTGCAGGCGAGCAGTGGACACACCAGGTGACACCAGTTTGCGCCTTTTTAAATGTTCTGTAAGCAGGACCTGACTCTTCTTCTCTGGTGTTTCAGCTACCGGCCCTACACGTACCGTCACTTTGCTCCTCCCACCACCCCCTGCAGCACCGACGTGTGTGACAGCGACTACACGCCGGGACGACGGGTGCCGCTCAAGACCAGCTCCGCAGCCGCCAAGGGCTACACCAGCGACCTCAACTATGACTCGGAGCCTTTCCCTCCGCCGCCGACGCCCCGCAGCCAGTACCTGTCGGCGGAGGAGAACTGTGAGAGCTGCCCGCCGTCGCCTTACACCGAGCGCAGCTACTCTCACCACCTGTACCCGCCGCCGCCGTCGCCCTGCACGGACTCCTCGTGAGCCCCACCCCCCGACCCCACAGCTCCGCCCCCTCACTGTAAATAGCAATTGTGCATAAATGAGGTTAAAAATGGGAAAGAGAGACTGCTGAGACAGGAGACAAAAAAAAGGAAAACAAAAGAGAAACAGGAGCTGCAGAACATTTGTACATTGAAAAAGAGAAAAGCATATTTATATATTTTCTATACAGTGTTTACTGATATGCCATAGAGGTTTGTATTAAGAAATTTGTACATTTTTTAAGAAAAGGTTTTATTAAAATCATCACAAATATAAGTTGCCTTAAAGCAGGAGAAAACGAGGCTGAAGGACAAAAAGCACACGATGCAAACTGAACAGCGGGACGTTTGAACTTATCTGATGCCAAATTGGACAAACATCAGCAGCTCCAGGAGGAGTCCGGTGGAGAAGAGAAGAGCTCCCGGCGGCCATCTTGTCAGTAGTTACCATGTAAACTGGATCGGGAGCGGTACCGGGTCTTTGATTTTACCTCCTCGTTTGTGAAACGGTTCGTGGGATCGTGTCTCTCGTGGATGTGAGTCATGTGATCTCTGAAGCAATAACGCCGTGAGGCACATATTTATTATCAGCCAATCAAAACAAGAGCCACTCTGACTAAGTGCTACGGGGGCCCTGAGGGGACATGAGCAAAATGTTTCTGGTGCTCGCTTCAGACAGTTGACCTCTTTTGGGTTCTTTGTTTTTACATGTCGTGGTTATGAGTGATAGATTGATTATTACTAATCAGAGACCAATAACTGATATGCATCTGCAGAGAAAATTAGAAGTAAAAGCTAAAGTACATTTTACTCCATACAGTTTTTAGGCACTTGTACTTTTTGTGACTTTTTACTCCACTACGCTTACATGGTAACTTTAGTTTCTCTTCAGATTCAGATTTTTATGACAGAATATAAATCTGCGGTTATGGAAAACTATTTTCAGTTATTTTATCAGCAGTCTGAAAAAAGAAATCATCCTCAGATTGCAGACTGTTGGACCTGATACTCGATCATCTTGAGTGCTTATTAGAAACTCTGTGTTGCGCATTAGAAACCAAACAACTTTTTACCTCATGTCCCTTCTGGGCCTCCGTACAAAAACGCTCAAACTTTATTTTTCCACTGCATGTTGACGGCCGATGTAACGTGACTCTCATCCATGAGGCTGGACGGGATTTAAACCAAAACGTACGCTTGTGTTTGACATTTTCTGTGTTTGTAAGTGAGACGACCCAAAGCTGCAGCGCCGACACGTTCATCACGACTCCTCCAACTTCTCGTCTTTTGACTCGGTGGTTTTGAATCCTCGTGGAGGAAGCAGCAGCGTTTCCCACCGAGAACACGATCTCGTGCCTGACCAGTTCCACGTCTCCAAGTCCTTTTTTTTTTTTATTTCTGGTGTTGATGTTACTTTGAGGAAGAAAAACACAAAGGAAATCCAGTGCCCACTAAATGCTTTATAGTATTTTTGTACCACATATTGTGTAGATAACGTATTTATAAGCTATATAGAAAATCATTGTAAATCTATCCATTGAACTCTTGCAGTACTTTTCATTCCGTCTTTTTTTATATTGCCTCATTATATTTTTCTACAGAATATCACTCCAAACGTACGGCGACAATCTCAGATCAGTCAAATCGAAGAACATATCCAGGTTTTCGTGTCTGTAGAGTGGATCTGGTGTTTGAAGGACTGTTGTGCCAAAATCTTTTCGAGACAAAGTGGAGGCAGAAACGTTGGGACCAGAAGAGGAAGATGAGGCCTGTTGCCTTGACGCTCGTCAGCCATCTGTTTTTATCTGTCAGTCTGTTCTTGTCTTTGTGCTTCTCGTCACCACCAGAAATCTATTTTTCAAGACCGACTTGTTTGTGTGACCGTCGGAGGCGCGTCGTCTCCTCCTCCTCGTTGTCAAACGCTCGGTTTGTTGTTGAGCCTCTGAAGAGAGAAGTAACACCAGCATGAATCTGACAATCTTAATGCTTTACACATCAGTTCAACGGCGTCATGGTGTCGGTTGGCTCTTAACGTTTGAAGTCCTCCTTTGCAACACTGAAAGCACAAAAACTTTTTACTTTCACTGAGAGAATCCCTCTGGTTTTCAGTCCGCCTTCCCTCCGCAAACAAACTCAACCTCATCATGATGTCGTCATGTTTCTGTTCTTTACTCATTCAAAACAAAAAATTCCGATTTTGGGACATTAATCTGTCACTTCCTCAGTGCAGTGATGGATATCGGTGACGACGCAACTGAGCTGAACGGCGCCGAGTTTTGGTACGGAAGCACAGATTGTGACGGCGCTCGTCGTGTTCGACGGAGACACACGAGATAACTTGATATTGGAAGCTGTTTGCACAAAATATATTTTTGTGCATCCAAAATATAAAAAAATCAATTACCTTTATGGACTGTGGACGAGTCTGTAGACCGATTTGTCAGGCACAAGGGAGGAACAACCAAACAGGTCTCATTTATCTGAACAGAAAGCGATGAAGCCCAGCAGGCTTTGTGTTTTTGGCTCCCTGGTGCCTCCATGCCTCCTTAGCATCTGTCCACATCTGTCCACATCTGTCCGTGGTACAATCACTTCACACATCCAGGTGTGTTTCAGGCCTCATTTTTTGGAGACGTTCTCATTCTCAAACTGCACTTTACACGACTTTTACTTTGTTGGATGATTTCTGGTACAAAACTTCTTTGTTGTCGTGCAGCTGGAGGAAAGTTGTGTGAAGGTGGATGTTTGCTTTGTGTGTTTAGAAGAAGATGACTGACTTGGTGAAGAGAAGACTTCTGACCTAAATCCGGTTTTATGGTCTACTTGGTGTCGGGGAACTTGTTTGGTAAATTGTTTCCTCTTTCTGCTGATTTTTATTTTCTTCCTGCCCTCAGTTTACCTCATTTGCTCCCTTGGATCAGTAATGTGTTCAGTTTTCCACGGTCTGAACGACGGTTCCCTTTGCGTCCTCTCTTTATGAGTCTTTATGAACTGGATAACATCTGCAGGAGCACAGAAAGCTGTTGGCACATTTATTTCAGGCAAAAAGCTAATCAAACCTCAAAGGGATTCAAAGTGACACACTTGTTCATTTAGGAAATAAATCCAGTTATTTGAGACTTGATTTAACATTTTAAGGGTACAAATTAATAATGTGAGGGAACCAAAAAAATCAAAGGGTACTGATTAAGTTATGAGGGTGTAAATTAGGAAACTGAAATAATATGAACACTAATGTCTGATTTGTAGGACTGGGTATTCCTTTAAGTCTTTTCCTATTAATCCAAAATGTTTTCTGATGCCTTCATTTAACACTAAATATTCTAGAAACTGGGAGCAAAAGAAGCCAAGTTTGTCATTGGATGTCCAGCTCGGAGTTACAGACGGGCGTCAGTCGGTGCGGATGGGTTGTGGGTTCGATTCCCGCTGGCGTTCCTGTTGGCTCCGAGTGTGGACACGACGCCTCAGTGTGAAACGGAGACTTTGTTCAGATTGTGACGAAAGTGGTTGGAAAGGTTAAGGAAAGTAGAAAAGTAAAAAGTTTGAAAGGTCCTTTTGTTTTTAAAAAAAGCACTTTTGTCTCCAGGTTTTCTCGGAGGTTCAACAGGAAAACAGAAGTTTGTGTTGTCTTTTTTTTCTTGAAATGTTGTCCTTCATCTGTTTTGCTCTCATGGTGCTTTATGAGGACGTTTGTGGAGATGACCAACATTTGGTTTGTCGTGTTCTTTAATTTCCACTAACTCTCCGTTTTTATACGATGACTGCTTTACCTGTAAACCAGATGGACCTGTACAGCCCATCCAGCTGCCACCATAAGCTGTTGTAACTCATTTTTTTTTCTTTTTGTTAAATATAAAGTGAGTGAACTTTTAAATCGAATGTGTGTGTGTATGTGTGCTCGTTGATATTTGGCTGAGAGGGAGTGTATTCGTTCCATCAGAACTACCACAAACCACATTAATGATGTCACAACCAGATAACATTCAAATCTTATTTTTACAAAGATGGAAACAGTTTCTGTGAATCTTGATTTTGTGATAACATTTACCTTTACATTTACTTACAGAATTTCACATAAAATTTAAGCATTATATCCTCAGTCTGAACCAACATGAAATTACAACTGAAGGAGAGTGCATTACGTACTAAACCGCTTCAGATTTCTCTTCACAACATCCAGGAAACAAACTAAACAGAAACTCCCCATAAATTAAGAAAGCAAACAGATTAATTACAATTAAAAGCCAACCTCTACTCACTGGACAAGCAGGAAAAATTTGAGTGTGGTGGAGTGATGATGTCCCCACCCCCCATTAGCCGGCTGATGTGCCCTTGAGCAAGGCACTTAACCCCCAATATGCTCCCCGGGTGCTTGATGCTGCCCACTGCTCCTGTGTGTGTTTCACTGCATGTTGCATGTGTGTGTGTTTCGATCAGTGATGGGTTAAATGCAGAGAAGTCCCAGCTTTTTCCCAGCTTGGGATTAATAAAGTAACTTAAATTAAAAATAATAATAATAAAAAATCACTTTAAGAAAAAAAATCTAAATGAAAGGTTTCTCTTATTTTTAAGAGCTGTAAACTTTAAACTTAAATAAATGTAACAGTTACTTCATGTAAGTATCTTACAGGCCTGGTCATGAAAAAAAAAACTCGCAGCGGTTTGCAGCTACCGTAATAACTGCCAGCAGCCGGAAGTGAGCACAATTCGCATTTGGCCCCTCTTGCCCCGGCAATATCAGCTGTTATTTCATTAATAACGCACGTGGCCACGGGTAGTACGATGCTAGAAGAATCGCCTGGAAAAAAAATCAAAAGATTGAGAATTGTTTTTTTATGTATCTATCGATAGCTTAATGGGAGATGCATATTGTCGATATGCCGCTGCAATTCTAAGTATTACGCTAATTCTACCCCACGCCCTTTTGCCTCGCTCAGGTCCGCTGATTGGAGGGCTTCTACCACATGACCAGGGAACAACGGAAGAAGAGGATTCGGCCGCATAACGAAGGGTGAGGAAATAAACAAAATAAATAGGATCAGTATTATACAATAAAACCCGCGGTAATACTTTATTCGCTGCCACAGGTTTGTAGCTCGCCGTGTTAGCTGTCGGACCCGGTGTTCCGTCGCTCTTTAAACGGTTAGCTTGGAACACGACGCAGGTTTAAATCATCGCGTTCAGTTCCGATTTCTGTGGCGGTCAGCGCCCATGTCCGCCGATGGAAAGTGAAAATATAACAGATACCAGTTCACACACACCCAAACTGACCGGTTAGTGACATCAATCCGACAGTCAGGAGTAATTCGACCCTCTGTTTTGCAGCACGTTAGTTGTGGGCTAATGTTAGCTGGTGTCAGTATTGGCTCGTCACTAAAGCTGCGCTGGTGGACATATTTCGATGTGTTGGTGGGTGATGGCGGCTGGATGTTACACAGCAGCCGCAGGGTCCGATACACTCATCGATGTCAATAATCTGCTGTATCATCGTCACGTCAAGGTGATTTCTATCAGCAGGTTTCTGTAGTTTGAGGCCCGAGACGGGAATTTCCCACCTGCAGACCGCAACGTCACGGGTGCGCAGTGACGTAGAGGTTACACGTACAGGTTCAACTTTGTGGTTTTACTTCTTTTGAGTTTTTGGTTTTCATCTGTAGCCCTGGATCATCACTGCTGTTACTGCATTTGACTTGAGTTTACAAAGTAATCCCTGGAAAAATTGTAGGAACTAAAACAGAAGAACTAAAATATCGTAACAAAATAACAAAAAATCATGTAAAATTGACAGATTCTATAAATCCTGTCCACGTTTAATGCTGCTGATTGGATATTCGTGTTTTTTATTAAACGTTTAATATAGAATTGTAGTGAAATAAGACCTGACGTTTAGAATGAAACGTGTTTCTATTAGGATCAAAGACTGCGTTAACAAGCCAAGCGGTCAGATCGGCTTTTGAGGCAGGTTTGATCCGCAGCCCCGTTGCTTGTTGGGTTATTGATTACGTCGGTCGACCAGTTCAGTTGCCGTCTGATTGTTCAGTTGTTCGTGTGCTTTCAGGATCACGTGCAGCCCCCAGGATGCAGAGCACCACCAACTACCTGTGGCTCATCTCAGACCTGCTGGGTCAGGGAGCAACGGCCAACGTTTACCGCGGCAGACACAAGGTACGAACCAACACCAGACTCACCTGAGCCGCTGGCAGCTCAGGTGAGTCCCAGCCCACTGCAGAGCAGGCAGCTAGTCGTTACACAGAGCATCTGAGCTGTGCTCAGAGGGGAGAAACTCCAGTTTGAAGACAAACTGACTGGAGCTCGTGTTGTGACTCGTTCAAAGACTTGAATGTTGATGAATGTTCCATGGCTGAGAATCAGAAAACTGCAAATGAATCTGACAAACAAATAGTACAAAATAAAGTGGAATGAAATACAACTGTAACACAAAACCAATAATAGTCTAATAGACAGGAAGCATGTGCTAAAGAAATGAGTGGAAAGTTCATATGTGAGCACGCTGACGTTCGTTCAGATCAAACTCACATCAACTCGTGCAGCAGATGTTGGCTCTGTTATTCCTGCGGTGAAGCTGTTTCCTGTTTCCTGTCGCCCTGTCGCCCTGTCGCCACATCAGCTGACCAGTGAGCAAACAGGGCTGCTGCAGCCCAGTAAAAGCCTCCTCGAGGACCAGAGGACGGGCCGAAGCAGCAGCTGATTGTGTTTACGTGTGAAGGAGAAAGGCGTCCCGTGTCTCCTCTGTACCTGAATGCAGTTTGTTCTCCACCTCACAGATCAGACTTTGTGTTTATAGTGGATCCGATAAAAGCTTCAGGCTGTTGTCTGCACCGAGGGGAATTTCCCAGACCTTGAGACCTGAATCTTTTAAGTCTGAGGATCCGTCTGAACCTGATCGTCTGTTTGAGTTTGGGATCTTGTGTCTCGTTAAGCGTCTCAGGTCTGTCAGGTCGATTCTGCTTAGTGAGTCTGATCACAAAGGGTTTGTGCTGTGACTTAGCAAGTGTACAGATTTATTTCATTTGTTTCCTTTGGAACTTACACAGAATGTCAGGAAGCCGCTGAAAAACGATTAACTTGAAATGAATATTTCTGATGTCTGAGTTCAGTATCAGAAACACATTTTCTGTCCAATCAAGCAGCACGTTTAGAAAGCGTGGAGGTCTAATCACACGTTCTTCTGCTGTAGAAAACTGGCGACCTGTACGCAGTCAAAGTGTTTAACAACCTGAGTTTTCTGAGGCCGCTCGACGTCCAGATGAGAGAGTTTGAGGTGCTGAAGAAACTCAACCACAAGAACATCGTCAAACTGTTCGCTGTGGAGGAGGAGGTCAGTAACTGACTGATTCACATGTCACTGAGCACTTTTCCTCAGAGCTTTAGTTGACTGAATTCAAACTGTTTTTAGGTTCAGGTCGTCCCGTCACACTTCTCTAACGTCTTCCTCTTCCTCCCCTCAGTCCAACACCCGGCACAAGGTCCTGGTGATGGAGTACTGTCCCTGTGGAAGTCTCTACACGGTTTTAGAGGAGTCGTCCAACGCTTACGGACTTCCTGAGGACGAGTTCCTCATAGTTCTGCACGATGTGGGTGAGGGACGGTTTGATCGCATCCCGGTAGATGAAGTAAGATCAGATTTGCAGTTCCAATCAGAATGAGCCCATCGACTCAGGAGTTTTCTTTTCACTCATTAATGACGGACACTGAGCTGCTGTCAGAGAGATGGTGACTCGGAGGCGTTCTCTGATTGGCTGTTGTGTCCTCAGTGGCAGGTATGAACCACCTAAGAGAGTACGGTATTGTTCACCGGGACATCAAACCTGGAAACATCATGCGGGTGATCGGCGAGGACGGACGTTCTGTCTATAAACTGACAGACTTCGGAGCAGCCAGAGAGCTGGAGGACGACGAGCAGTTTGTGTCTCTGTACGGCACAGAGGAATACCTGGTGAGGGGGAAACACACACCTGGTGAGGGGGAAACACACACCTGGTGAGGGGGAAACACACACCTGGTGAGGAGAGAAGACATGTTGTCTGTAGTGTCTGTTATCGACATCACTGACATCATCCACATCACTGACATCATCCACATCACTGACATCATCCACATCACTGACATCACAGACATCATCCACATCACCGACATCATCCACATCATCCACATCACTGACATCACCGACGTCATCAACGTCACCGACATGAGTCTGTTAACTGTCAACAATGACGTCTTGAATGTCCTGCTGACCTGTAGATTCTTCTTCACGTGTTTCCTGTGCAGCATCCTGACATGTACGAGCGAGCCGTGCTGAGAAAAGATCACCAGAAGAAATATGGAGCCACGGTGGATCTGTGGAGCATCGGGGTCACGTTCTACCACGCCGCCACCGGCAGCCTCCCGTTCAGACCGTTTGAAGGGCCGCGCAGGAACAAAGAAGTCATGTAAGAGCAGGAGGCCAATCTTAAGGAGAAAGCTTTGAAGCGTTAGGCTGACTGAGCTCTTTGTTTGCCTCAGGTATAAAATCATCACAGAGAAGCCCTCTGGGACGATCTCCGGCCACCAGAAGTGTGAGAATGGCAAGATTGAGTGGAGCACGGAGATGCCGGTGTCCTGCAGTCTGTCCAAGTAAGACACATTTCCTGAGCAGCCTGTATTCCAACATCTGATAAGAGCGTAGAGCTGAGGGAACTTCAGCGGCTCAGGGCCAAAGTCGTTACGGTTCACCCTGAGGGGAGCACAAACGTGTCTCGTGTTTCAGGGGTCTTCAGAGCCTCCTGACTCCGGTCCTCGCCAACATCCTCGAGGCCGATCAGGAGAAGTGCTGGGGCTTCGACCAGTTCTTCGCCGAGACCAACGACATTCTGCACCGCACCGTCGTCTACGTGTTCAGCCTGCAGCAGGCCACGCTGCACCACGTCTACATCCACGAGTACAACACGTAAGACAGGAAGTCACGACGTTTCTTTCCTTAAAGTCATTTCCTGTCGCTCAGTCAAAGAGGAAATATTAACGCGTTTGGAGGCTGTACAAGTTTCTCAGACTCTGCTGCCTCCAAACGTGTCTGCTGCTCATGTCACTACGACATCGCGCAGCGGGTTTCACATCAAACCTCAGGTCATCCACACGACTCGATTAGGACTTTATTTTGAAAATATGTGAATTTTATGCTCCAAATATGTTGACTTTATTCTGAAAAAAACGATGAATCGAATGTTTGTTGGTCACACGATTAAATTCTAATTAAAATCTCTACTGTCTTCTTATCATGAGGCAATATGGGGACCAGAGCCACTCCCAGCCTGAACTGGGTTGGAGTCAGACCTGAACCTGAGCTGGATTAGCTCTTTGTGTTGAAGTTGTTCACTGTGTATCTGAAAGCTGCTGTCCTTCATGTCTCCACAGGGCGGCGCTGTTCCAGGAGCTGTTGTCCCGCAGGAGCAGCATCCCGCTGCACAACCAGGAGCTGCTGTACGAGGGCCGCCGCCTCGCTCTGGACGCCAACCGCCAGGCCAAGACCTTCCCCAAAACCTCCAGAGACAATCCCATCATGCTCGTGAGCCGCGAGTCTGTCGCCACCGTGGGACTCATCTTTGAAGACCGTAGGTCATTTCCTGTTTTTTAATCTGCTTCCTTATAATCTTCATGTTCAGTCAGAAACAGGCTCAGTCAACGGGTTTTGATTTGAATTCCAGGCCGCTTTAAGGTTTAGGGTTTTAGAAAGTGACTTCCTGCTGTGTGTCTCTGCAGCTCCTGAAAAATATCTTAAATCAGTTCTCAGTACGAGCAGTGAAGCTGGGCGAGCCGTGCTCAGCTGTCTGTCTCTTTTGTCCTCACAGCCAGTCCTCCTAAAGTTCAGCCTCGCTACGATCTCGACCTGGACGCCAGCTACGCAAAGGTACTGATGTGACGCAATCAGGAGGGCCACGAACCCTTTGGCCTCCGGTTTAGTCTGCCTTAAAGGGAACCGACTGGTTGAAATGACGCAAACAGCCCGTAAAACAGAGAATGACGTGTTTTATTCGTTAGCCTCAGACTTCACCTGCTGACATCCTGTTGTTGTTCAGACGTTTGCAGGTGATGTCGGACATTTGTGGAAAACCTCCGAGTCTCTGCTGGTTTATCAGGAACTGGTGCGGAAAGGAGTTCGAGGACTGATGTAAGTTCACATCGGCTCAAAGGGAAAACATCTGCTTGGGTTTGTCTCGACTCGAAGACCCAGTGAGCAGATTTGTTTCGATTTAGCTCACTTCCTGTTTGCTGCTGTCTTTGTTTGTGTGCATGAGGTGGAAAAAGAGTCTTGTTTCACTGAGTCAAAGCAAACATAAAAGAAAGACGTGAGTGCGGTCAGTACAGGACGAGTGTGTCGATGGTGGGAGCTGACGTGTTGTGCTCTTCACTTCACAGTGAGCTGATGAAGGAGGACTACAGTGAGATTCTGCACAAGAAGTCTGAGGTTTTCCATCTGTGCAACTACTGCACTCAGATCCTGGAGAGGACTGAGCAGCTGTGAGCGCACACACACACACACACACTCAGTTTCTTCTCACCTCGCAGCTCTTCTCTGGGCCACATGTGGACATGACTTCCTGTCCTGTCGTGCAGGTTTGAGGTGTTGATGCAGGCCAACATGCTGTCCTCAGAATACGACGAGATCTCAGACATGCACAAGAAAATTCTCAGAGTGAGCGCTCGCTTTATTTCTTCTCCGACATCACGGATGTTGCCGAGGCCGCTGTGTGCGGTCACTCTGCGGTCACCGAGCCGTCCTGGGTTTTAGAGACGTGTCCTTATGTGTGAGGTCTGGTTCGTCTCGGTGTGGTCGGTGGCCTGCAGCTGACTGCTGCGGTGTGTGAGGTGTGTGAGGTGTGTGTTGGAGTGTGCTCATGTTACACTCTGCTGTGTGTGCAGATCTCAGGCTCTTTGGAGCCCATTGAACGAACAACACAAGACGTCAAGGCCAAATTCATCCCAGGAGGCCTGCTGACCGACACCTGGACACAGCAAGTGGGGACACACCCCGAGGACAGGAAGTAAGGCTCTGTGCGTGTGTGTTCACACGTAGTAATGTGTAGTATGATGCAGTCTGTCAGTGTGTGGTTGTCTCTGCAGTGTGGAGAAAATCAAAGTGCTGCTGGACGCCATCACCGCCATCTACCAACAGTTCAAGAAGGACAAAGCAGAGAGACGTGAGTGACCACACAGACAGACAGGCAGGCAGGCAGGCAGACAGAGAGACAGGCAGGCAGACAGAGAGACAGACAGGCAGACAGAGAGACAGGCAGAGAGACAGACAGGCAGACAGAGAGACAGGCAGAGAGACAGACAAGCAGGCAGGCAGAGAGACAGACAGGCAGACAGAGAGACAGGCAGGCAGGCAGGCAGACAGAGAGACAGACAGGCAGGCAGAGAGGCAGACAGGCAGGCAGACAGAGAGACAGACAGGCAGACAGAGAGACAGGCAGGCAGGCAGACAGACAGGCAGGCAGGCAGAGAGACAGACAGACAGTCACTGCCTTTGCAGAGACTCTGTGTGTAATTGAAATGTTTACAATCTTGGTTTAGTATGTCAGCAGGCCACCATTTGCTGATTACAGTTTCGGTCCATTTTAAAGAGAAAGTTGTATTTTGTCATAAACCTGTTGAAGCATCAGATTGTGTAATTAGACAGACGTCACGCCAACAGTCTCGTTAGCACTCATTCATGGTTTACACTCTGTCCTCAGGTCTGCCGTACAACGAAGAACAGATCCATAAATTTGACAAGTAAGTCAAGAGAACAAACAGCAGTTTTTATCACACGTCACTGACAGCAGTGCTGCCCCCCAGAGGCAAAACACAGTAACTACACATTTGGTCAAAATGACTTGAAATAGTTGGACCCGAGAGCTGAGAGCACGTTGTTGGTGATACTGCACTTTCAGGATTCGTGAACATTACCCAGAGTGCAGTATGTCTGCAGTTTTTAGGTGGAAATAAACAAAATCCATAAAAGACGTCTTGTAATGTTGTAATATTAATGTTTTACAGTTTGGCTTCAGTGTGTGTAGTTACTGAGTTGTGCCTGCAGGGGGCAGAACATCAGTGCTGTTTTCTGTCTGGTCTCCCTCAGTGTCAGGTCCTCACCTGTGTGTGTGTGTGTGTGTGTGTGTGTGTGTGTTTCTCTGACAGACAGAAGTTGGTCCTTCATGCCAGTAAAGCCAGATCTTTGTTCACAGAGGAGTGTGCCATGAAATATCGGCTCTTCATCTCCAAGAGTGAAGAGTGGATGAGGTACACTACAGCTCATCTCCCTCCCGTGTCCTCACACACAGGAAGTGGGCGTCGCCTGCCTGTCGCTTAGTGACACGACAGTTTGAGCTCAGCGTGTTAAAGCTTCATCATCTTTGTGTTTTCAGGAAGGTTCATCACGTGAGGAAGCAGCTGCTCAGTCTGTCCGGTCAGCTGATCAGCATCGAGAAGGAGGTGACCATGCTGATGGAGCGAGCTATCAAGGTAAACACACACACACACACAGTCATGTCAGATGTTCCTGTCAGCTGAGCTGAGACCAGCGTCACATCCACTTGATGCGAGTACAAAAGTGTCTCTGACAACCTGAAATCACACTGAGTGTTGTCTAAAGCACACCTGGCGGACAGACAGGTGTGTGACATGACGCAGCAGCAGCACGTTTATTACATGAAGCCATAAAACCTTTGTAAATTCAAAACATCACAACAACCAATCAGAGAGGGAGTTGAATCACAAACGCTTGAGTGTGTGTGTGTGTGTGTGTGTGTGTGTCTCCAGCTGCAGGAACAGCTGCCTCAGAAGGTTCTTCCTCTGGTGTCCAGTGGGATGAAGTCTCAGGCCTACTTGAGTCAGAACACACTGGTGGAGATGACGCTGGGGTGAGCCTTCATCATCATCATCATCACATACAGCAACAAATCAAATTATTCGTTTCCTGATCACATGACACTTTTGTCATTCAAAAGTAGCAATACCACACTGTAAAAATACTGCATGACGAGTAAAAGTCCTGCACTGAACCTGTTGGTAGTAAAGTATAGAAGTATAATCAGTTAAAGTACTTTCAGCTTAACTGTCTGACGGTTTCAGCTGTACTTACACAAACTGTTTGATTCATAACAAAACATCAGATTTTAAAAAGTAGTGCGAGTACTCAGATGGAGTGCAGCAGAAAAAGGCATGAAAAGAAGAGACTCCAGTGGGGTACAAGTACTTCAGATTTACTTCAGTGACTGCGTGTGGTTTCTCAGGATGAAGAAGCTGAAGGAGGAGATGGAGGGAGTCGTCAAGGAGCTGGCTGAGAACAACCACTTCTTAGAGAGGTAAATCCATGGTTAGCCTAGCTTAGCACAAAGACAGGAAGCTAGGCTGCACGTGCCGTACGTTGACGAGTGTTTCGCTGCTGTAACGAGTGAAGTCTGTCTTTGTGAGTGAAGGCACAGATTCAATTCAATTCAGTTTATTTATATTGCGCCAATTCACAAATGGAAGGTTAGATATTGGTCTATAGTTGCTTAAAACCTGTAGATCAAGTATGTGTTTTTAAAGGAGAGGTTTGACTACAGCTGCTTTAAAGGACTGGGGTACATAGCCTGTTATCAGTTACAGATTGATCATGTCTAATAGACAGGTGCTAAGTAATTCAGTCGTGGCCTCACCGAACCAAAGTTTGGTGATCAATAAATAATCAGTTCTGTCCAGATTAGCAGTTGCCCCCTGCTTCCTGTCCTTGTGCTAAGCTAGGCTAACCTTGTCCTGATATTCACCTTTTCGTCAGTGTTCAGAAATGTTGAACTGCTCCTTTACTATATGCACAGACATTAAACAGACATGCGACTGTGTCTCCTTCAGATTCGGGACTCTGACGCTGGACGGAGGCCTGAGGGGTTAAGACTCGGCGTTTGTCCCCCGAAGCTTCCTGTAAATACTCTGTGTTTATCTTGTAAATAACGTGAGACTGTAAGACGAAGCTTTTTGTATGAACGGTTCTTCATTCGGATCGGATCAGACCAGTCGGCGGGATCCGGTCACCGACGTGTTGACGTACCGACTGCAGCAGAAACGCTTTCAGAAGGTTTCACCTGATGACAAGTGAAGGAGCTCAGGCAACAATCATTAAAGGGACAGTTCACCCCCTAAATCAAAACCAAACTCGTTTCCTCTGCTGTGGTGGAGTTTTGTCTTGTCCGCTGTAGACACGCCTGCTTTCTCTACAGTATGATGGAATCAGACGGCACAAAGGAACTATTTTCTTAGTGTATCACTGCACAGAAGGTGCGAATAGACACACTCTTGCTTGTGCGCGGTGATACACAAAGAAAGTAGTTCCTTTGTGCCATCTGGACACCTTTAGAACTCTGCAGCTCAGACCAGAACTGTCCGGATGGATGAGCTGCTCTACAGGGCAAAGGAGGAACCAACGTACTTTTGATTTAGGGGTGAACTGTTCCTTTAAAGTACATGTGAAAACACAGCAGACACCTGATAGTGAAATGAGAGGCTTAAAATGTTGAGGATTTTTAAAATCATTTTGAACTGAATGTTGTTTTACTCGTTAAACAGTGAACAAAATGCATTCATAAAATCTAATCCATTCAAATAAATTTAAAATTGAGGTAAGTTTTCTTGTCATGTTATTTTGTAAGTATTAACAAATATTTTTTCCTCCCTTAATTAAAACTAAACTGATAAATTCATCAATCCCTGTGGAATATCATAATGCTAAATTTAAACAGAAATCATCATGATTCCTTTGTAGGTGAAGAAACTTCAGAAGCTTCAGTTCATTATCAGTGTTTACTTGTCGGGTATTTAGAACACACTTCACGTGTTAATGGGGATTTTTAAGGATCTTTTGTTATTTTTATGGACAAACGAAGAGTCAGTGTGTGTTTGGTGTCGCTGTGTTTTCTGATCTCCACTGCATTATTAATGAGCATTTTAAAGTGAAAATATTAAGGGATTCATTTGAAACATGCTGATTGACATTTGATGTTTATTTATTGGACTGGAAAGCTGATTGGTAATCAGTCGATGTTGGTTTTCCATTAAACTCGGACTGTCGTGCATCTTGTTCGCATGACGAGCTGCGGCTCAGTGGTGACATGCAGAAAATACCTCCTCACGTTCATATCCGCTCAGCTTTCAGTCCTGAGACGTTCATGTTCTCTTTGTCCATAATCACCATTCAGATGTTACCTGACTGTTTGAACAGCCTGTAAATAAAGAAAAATCCTCTCAAAGACTGAACGGCTTTCATCTGCTCGTCCTCGTGAGCTGAGGGAAAACGATTAGATAATAAACTGTGGTGTTCTGTGTCAACAGTCTGCTGTCGATTGTAAAACATTGACTTTTGACTTGTCATAATGAACTTGAGAAGTTTGTTTTAGAGCTTGTTTTACTGTGAGTGTTTTTATTACTTTAATTCTATTTTGACTTTGAGTCACACGAGGTATCCTGCTGCCCTGGCTGTTGACTGACAGGCGGCGGTTTGGTCTGCAGGCTCGCTCGCTCTCGTCCAATCAGGAAGCTGCTGGATGAGCTCTGAAAACGATCCCAGAGTCGGAAGTTAGGCGTCTGCATGTTCCACTGATGTACAGTAAGGCAGAAAATACTTCAACATGATCATACGTATGTGGATGCCCATTTGCACCAGGAAAAGAAATCATCTCAATTTTGTCTTTGTCTAATTAGCTAACGAGCAGATTCTGGGTTACGACCTCAAATTCTTACCCGAGTACGTCCTAACTGTGATTTAGTGCCAGCAGTTGTGTTGTTTTCGTTGTGTATTGTGCCGATGCGGATCAGAATCCTCCTCACTGATGCGGACTCAGAGTCCGTCTGTGGGAAAACTGAAATCTTTCTAACTTAAAAAACCACAGTCTTCTCTTCTCCAACACTCTTTGTTGTCTTCTCTCCCTCCCATCAGCACCATTGTTGGGTTCCCATAGCTACCAGCCTGTTGGAAAATCACTGTCTCCGCGGTGCTGCGGTTGCCATGGCGACGTGCTGCGACAGCAACCCCGTCAGCATCGGACCAATAATTGTGGCTGGACGGCATCGTTTCCTTTTTTAGAGCAGGCGTGCTGCGGTAACAGAGAGAGAGCAGATCGTCACGGTGTGAAGGTCAATGGCTAACAACAGTCTGTGAAAATATTAATCAGTAACAATTGATCAATGAAGCCATCTGGTCTGATCAGCAGCAGCAGCACTGAGAGACAAAAAATCACCTTAGAAGCCTTTAACACTCACCTGTGATGGGAAGGGGAGGAAGAGGAAGGCGCTTCAGTGTACCTAAGAAAATACCTGCAAAGCAAAAAAAAAACAAAAAAGCAGTGTAGCAGAATGAAAGTTGTTGTAGTGCCCCCAAGAGCCTGAAATGATCACTGCACCTAATAACTAAGCTGTTGGATGGATTAAAATGAAAAGACAGCATTACCATTGTGGGAAAGAAATGCAAAGATTGGCCTCGGGGTGGCGCCAGATCAAAGGGTTTGTCCTCTGTATGGTGGCCATTTTAGGACATTTAAGACTCTTGGATCAACTATGATAAGTCTGTGTTGGACTTTGTGAGCCGTTCTTTCACAAAATGACAACATTAGCATGTTAGCGCTAACCACAATTCTGTAGTTTCAGCCACTTCAAAATAAACTCATACAAACCTTTATTCTTTATTTTATTTTATCATCCACAGCCAACTGAATTTAAACAAGCATTTTTCTTAGACTCTTAAAAGAATAAAACTGCAGTAAATAAATAAATAATATGAATTTAGTGAAATTATAAATTCCATTAGTTCCATCAGTTTTCATCAGTATCTGGTAGTTTTAATCAGGGTGATATGAAGCATGGTGGCCGTGGGGGACTGGTTTTCAGCCTGGGGCCCCAGAGCAGTTTTGCCCGCCCCTGTTGGTCAGAAAACATTCATCCTCCTTTTCATCAGCTGCAGCTTCATCCTCCAGCACCTCTGTGGAGACGACACACAGACCGACAGACGGGTGGTCAGAGAGACAGTTGGAACGACCAGGCTGCCTTCACGGACCCCTCCTCCTCCTCCTCCTCCTCCTCCTCCTCCTGCTGCTGCTGCTGCTCTGAATCACGGAAAAACACCAACATGAAGCGTTTCTTAATGCTCGGATGAGATGCGGTGAGTCCGCCTCTGAAAGGCAGCACTGAACCCCAGAAACACGCGTCAGTGTGCGGACTGAGAAGCTGCTTTCATCTTATTTCCTCCGCGGTGTTTCATGTGGTTTCTCACGGTTTTGCTCGTCCCGCATCGGCCGCCCGTCGCGGAGGCTGAGACGCAGCAGCGGACATGTCGCCCAGGCCTCCATCAGCCGTCTGCTCGTCTGATCTCCATCCGATTTCTGCAGGATGGAGTCGGTGTGTTGAAGGCAGGACGTGAAGCAGAGAGGCTCTAATGTAAGATGGAGTCGTTTCTATCGTCCACATGTGTGCATCTTTAACATTTCTGTGTTGTTTATCTCAGGTTTTCCGGCAGGTACACGAGTGCAGTAAAAGTACATTTACTCAAGTACTGTCCGTCAGCAGTGTGGTGGTGGAGGCCATTAAACAGGATCCTGAAATGCTTCATGTTTGAATTCAAATGACAGCCGAGTGTTGGACTCGGGAGCTGATGGAGCTGACGGAGCTGATGCTGGTCCTCAGTGTTTTTCCATGAGGGGTTTAACTCTGAGCTGATCTCAGGTCAGATTTAAGGGAGTCTGCGGACACGAAGATGTTTCAACTGATTTTAAGTTAGTTGAATTAAAAACTGCAAAGCTGTAAACGTGTTGTGTGTACAGACCGAGTAAATGACTCGACCATCCTACTGGTTCTTCATACAGTGTACTGTAATATATGTAGTACAGGGGTGCAATGTAACAGTAATCTAATACTGCACTTCAGTACAAATTGAAGGTACTTGAAACAATCTGAATTAATTGACAGAAAAATAATTGATTTCATTTTACATTAAAAACAAGATGACTTGATTAGCATATGAACCAGTTAAAATGAGCTTAAATTCTGCTAGAAACACAAGTCATGAAATGGTAGTTAAATTGTTGTAACAGTAATGAATGAGTGTGAGGTCATCAGCAGAGTGTCGGTGCAGAGTTTCTGCTTTCTGACTGCTTTTAGAGGAAAATTAGACAGGCTGAAACTGTACTCGTTGGCAGCAAAAGCCTGTGATGCTGTCAGAAATATTCAATATTTGCTGAATATTATTTTCTCTGTCAGACAAAATATTTTCTTTCAGCAATGGACAGATTTTGCTGCACTTTAGAGGTGAATAGAAACAGAACAGAAGGGAAATATCTTGAAGATTGTCAGAATTCATTTTGCACTGACTGATTTATTGATTGACTTTCAGCTTTAAGTGTATTATCATTTCAAACATTTTCCTCTTTTAGCCCTACTTTACTGTTTTCACGTGTGCTCGTGTTGTTCTGGTTTGTGAATGTAACTCAAGTCTTCTCCTCCAGTCCAGTGTGCGTCTGGTTTCACCTGCTCATCATCAGTCAGAATGGATGAGGTTGCTAAGGGGGAAATCCAGCAAAGTAAACACAAAGGCGGTGACAAACAGGGAGCTTCTCCCTCTGGGCTTATTCACATCGTTAATGGGCGACCTGAGGGGGGAGCAGGATCTCAGTAGACGCTGAACTGGATCCCTGTGAAGGATTAATGAAATCAGCCGGCAGCACAGGCTGTGAATTAGCTGCTGCCGACGGGTTAGAGGTGGTTATATCTGTGGTTATATTTAGACAAAGGCTGAAGTGAAGCTCAAAGGTGCAGGCATAATGGAAACATTATTCAGTGTTTCAAAGCATCACTCTGATTGCTAGGACATTAATAAAAGTGCAAACGGTTCAGTTTCTTGAGAGCTGACGTTTCCCCAGACGATTTCAGAAGAGGAACCACGTCTTCATTAGACGCTTCCCTCCGTTGCTAAAAGCCCTTGACAGCTTGCTGAGGCGTGTTGCTGTAGCTGTCAGCGATGTTGGCTTTCTTAATTAGAAACGACCCCATCAGTCCTGTATATATCTTATTCTTATCTTCGTTAGCGCTAACGGTAGAGCATCCTTACCAGGGCTCTTTAAGCATTACAGAACATCATGTTTATACCAGCTCACCAATTAACTGACTAACCAATCTGACAACCTGCCCTTCCACCTACCGCCCAGCCTACCTACATACCAACTGACTGCCAACCGACCGACCTACCGACTCACCAACCACAACCAAAACCTCTGCTCACCAAATCCACCTTTAGCTGTGTATGTCTGCATGTTATTGTGCTAAAGGTGGATGTTTCTTTGTCTCCACAGCTCCTCTCTGGTGCAGCAGCGTAGCTATGGTGTATGCCCAGGCATCCAACACAGTTGGTGTCAATCCCTCGCTTTACTCTCCATCATTCACTTATCAGATGTCATTTAACTCTTCTGAGAGGGAAAACTCCACTGTCCTGGCCACCTCACCCACGACTCCCCTCTGCAGCCTCGAGGACTCGTCCTCCTGCCAGCTGAACAGGACCTCCGTCTCCTATGAGCTGACTTCAGGCGAGGTTGCCGTCCTGGGCCTGGTGTTTGGGGTTCTCTGGCTGGTCTCCATCCTGGGAAATGCTCTTGTTTGCCTGGTCATCCACCGGAGCCGACGGACTCAGTCCACCACCAACTACTTTGTGGTGTCTATGGCCTGTGCAGACCTGCTCACGAGCCTGGGCTGCGCACCCTTCATCCTCCTGCAGGTCGCCTCAGGAGGATGGCCGCTGAGCACCGCTGCCTGCAAGGCTGTCCGCTACCTGCAGCACCTCTGCCCAGGTGTGCAGGTCTACGTCCTGCTTTCCATCTCTGTAGACCGCTTCTACACGATCGTCTACCCTCTGAGCTTCAAGGTATCCAGAGAGAAAGCGAAGAAGATGATCCTGGCCTCATGGCTGTTTGACGCAGCCTTTGTGTCACCCTGCATCTTCTTCTATGGTTCAACATCTACAGGCAACAGTCACTGTGACTTTTTCCTTCCAGACAGCTGGGGCAGTATAGCTTATGCAGCAGTTCATCTCCTGTTTGGGTTTCTGGTCCCAGTGGCACTGATCATGTCATTCTACCAGCGGGTGGTTCGCTACATCTGGAGGATCAGCGCTGATGGTCACACGGTACGCCGGACAATGAACATTGTCCCACGGACTAAAGTCAAGACCATCAAGATGTTTCTCATGCTTAATTCGGTTTTCTTCCTCACCTGGACACCCTTCTTCATCGCCCAGCTGTGGCACCCGAAGGAGTCTGATGGACCCACGAGGCAGGGGCTGCTGTTCTTCGCAGCCATCGCATGGATCTCCTTCAGCTCCACGGCGTCCAAGCCAACCCTGTACTCTGTCTACAATGCAAACTTCAGAAGGGGCATGAGGGAGACCTTCTGCATGTCATCCATGAAATGCTACCGCAGTAATGCATACACCATCACTGCAAGCTCCCGGATGGCCAAAAAGAACTACGTCGGGGTGGTGGACGGCTCAGTGCAAGCAAAGACCATCTCAAAGGACTCAGTTTACAACACATTTGACCGAGAGGCAAACGAAAAGAAGGTAGCCTGGCCCACTAATGCCAATCCTCCCAATACTTTTGTCTAAGTGAATTTGGACAGTTTAAAAACTGTGAACATACGAAAGTGAGGTTTGACACTTTATTCTTCAACAGCACAATGTCAGAGTTGGCAGGTGAGTTAGCTGGAAACTGTTAGCCACGTATTCAACCAAGACAAAAGCTCACAGACATGTTCAGTTTGTATAAAGGGCTTTTTTTCTCTGATGTACACCTTCGGGCAGCCATATTGGAGGTTCTGAACAGTTGTGAACAGTTAGCCGTTTTTATACTTCAGATTTGAACTCATTTCTGTGCCGTGATTTGATGCATCAGATTTTGTGTATTGATGGAGTCGTTTGTTAGCCAGCTAATCATAGTTTGTGGCCATCTATCAGTGATCTATTGTAAATGTATCAGATCTGCAGTAATGTATGTGGAAGCTAACATTAGTTGTGGCTCCTAGCCTAATGCTAACATTGACCTCACTGCTTTGCTGCATTAGGAGTAGTTGTGCGCTGCCCTGAATCTGCAGTTTGTGCAGTTTAACTGAGCTGAGTAATGTTAAGTAACCGACACTGTAGAGTTGCAAAGAGTAACGGGAGTTTTCAGGGTTTCAGATGTAAAAGTTCATTTTCTTTAAACAATGCAGCTGACTTAAAATGCTTCATATTCTGTTGTGTGCTCTGCTGACCGCTGAACATCAAGATTACATCAAGAAACCTGTTAAAACCATTTAAATTCACCTAAAAATTCTGGAGTTCTTAATGGATTTGGCAGCATTGTGTCCTCAGATGTAAACCGTGAGGTCCAGTACAGAAGCAACACGACCAGACACGACCTGGAGGCAAAGTGGAAAATACCTTCTCGGCTCAGTAGAGCGCAGAAGTGTCTCTGCTAGCTGCTGTTTGGGAGACTGTTTCTTCCAAGAGGTTTTCTTAAATGTCATGGAAAGCTGAATGTCATCCCTTTGGGAAGCCAGTGACTCCTAAACACATCAGTCAGATTAGATATAGCAGAGACAAATATCTGCACATAGATCATACAATAGCAGAATTATGCCTCCGTTTCTGTCCTTGTAAGGACCTCTCGGCTGCATTGGCTCAGCAGTTGGGTTTCTAAGCTAAATGCTGATTTTGGATTTGGATTTTAGTTTCTGTTTAGGAACAATTTTACTGCAGTACTTTTTTATTTCATATTTTTTGCTTCCAAGCATTCATGATATTTTTGAACTGCATGTTTAAGCCAACAAAGAGGAGTTCTTCAAGGACTCAGTAACTAGCATAACAAGCTAATTAGCTATGTACGTGCTGGCTACATGTGTGAAATATAGCAGAAAAATGACCATACAAAACGTCATTTCTAATTTCTTGATAAGGTTTCTCATTAAATACACATTCACAGCGAGCCCCATAAAGTAGCAAAGAAACGTCGTGTGCACAACATGTAAAGTTTCAGCCAAGCGGTGGCTTTACAGTTTGACTATCAGAGGAAAACATTTCACCAAACACAACAAGCTTTGCCTTTTTCTAGCTTTTTCAGATGGTTACTAACACCAGTTCACCAGCTGAATCACACATAGATGTTCTTAAATATATTACAGGACTTCTCAGGACTTCAACTCTTAGGTGTCAATGGCAATGAAAAAAGATTTAGGTGGGAACTCATTTGTAGTATTTATCACTTTACTTAGATGTTGATTTCTTCTAGTGCCCATTTGAACTTGGTATAAAAACAGTAAGACTCTGATGCTGCTGTGCCACAATCTTTTCAAGGGTCTATTAACCTTCTGCCTGCAGGAGCCCACCGACCGTGACACGCCACCGTGGCAAAATGAATGAAACTCAACAGGTTCTTCATCTTTTCAGTGTGGTGGTAGATTCGCCAACAAAGTAAGATCTTGTCAGATTGTTTGTCTGTCTGTCCCTTCTCATGAAGGTGGTAGGTGCACCTTGAGGGGGCGTTTCTTCAAAACTGGCTCCAGTATCCACTTGGACTCCAGAACGATGGTGGTCCAATGTCACAGTGATCTCACAGAACATGTTTGTGTGCACTAATTATGACAACATTTCACACAAATGTCTTACAGGTTAAAACGATCAGATTATGTACATGCTCTTATTTTAAAGAGGATGAACATTTTTGCAGGTTAATGAAGCTTCTGCAGCACCAGAGTCTGATCATCTGTCCAAAGAGAATTCCCACCTGTCTCACTTTACCTGCTTGTAAAACACACTGTGTGCTGAAACTGTCTGTGAAGGTCCATGCTTTATTAAATCATGAGATGCTTACACATTGCTTAGTGTTTTATCATTTAGTGAATTAACAAAAAAGCCCAGTCATGCTGTCCCAATGTGATTTCTGTTTAATACATTTCTATGTTTAACCACAGGCTCCTTCTTTTTACCACTGAATCTGAAGTCTGCCTTTGCTGATGACCAAAACGCTCCTCAGTCTGTATGGCAGCACAGCAGGTTTCATTAAAGCAATCACTGGATGTCCAGGTAAAATGATGTATGATTTTTATGATTAATTGATTAGTCTATAAAATGCCAAAAAGTCCAAAGTGACGTCTGTAAGTTGCTTCGTTTGTCCAACAAACCGTCCAAAACCCAAACACTCTTTATTTACTGTCATACAGGAAAAAAAGCAGCAAATCAAGAAGCAGCAACCAGCAAATGTCTCTAAAAACTAGTCATAAAAATGCTAAAATATCTTAAATGGCGTCAATCGACAACCGATCCGATCGTCTGACTACAGAGTGACGTTAAATTGCAGCAGCTTCCTGTTCAACATGCAGTGTTGGTTCCCTCTAGTGGCCGCCAGTGGGGTCGACAGCAGCTAATGAGACTCGTGCATCAGTTAAACACTTTTATTTATTTGCTTTGAGAAACATTTCAGACAGATTCTGTAGCAAAGCCTCAGCCTACAATCATCACAAAGTGCTTCTTCCAAATTTAACAAAGTGCGCACATTTTCGTCACATCGCTGACAAAACCAAAGAGCTTAAAAAATGTCAGTCAGACATGAAACAAGCGAACGAGAAGCTGCTGTCACTGCTGCCGTTTCACCCTGACGAAGCCGTCGGCTCAGACAGGAAGTAAAGTCCAACTCGCTGTGCTGAAACAGCCAACAAACTGAGCAGGTACAAAATACAAATACAAAAATATATCCATCCTCATCGCTGTACATTTTGATTCTTTGTCCTCCCTCTTGTGATTTCTACTTTAATGTTACAACAGGAAGGACGTCTTACTGTTTGGACATAATCAGTCACATTTAAGATGTGTATAAATACATCATGAAGGGCAGCAAAAGCCAGGAAAACAAGATTAAACTGAAACCACACACATTTAACAACGTGACAGATGAATCACAATAAGTACTAAAATCTAAAGTCTGACTAACCTTAAAAGTAAACCTTTTAAACGCTGTGGACACACAAACAGGGAGGGAAACCTGTCAGGTGCACTTTCACTGCAAGCACGAAGAAGTGAAAGTCACCTTCATCTCGATTTTATTTTGGGAAAATTCACGTCACTTGTTTTGGTTTGCACGATTATTGTTGAGTGAACCAGTTAGCATTTTTCCAACACCAAACTGTAAATTCCCGACCATCTCAAACACAGTTTATTCACGTCTTTAGCAACCAAAAGTCCACCTGCAGTCAAACCTCCACTAGAATTCATTTTGTTTTCCCATCGTCCTGTTTCTGGTGATCGAACGTAACCCCACAGAGACACGGGGGTTCAGGTCGACTTTCAGGATGGGTCATTTCATAAAGTGAGTATTTTGAGGTGATTCATTAGCGACTGATGGAGGACAGACAGATGAAAATGTGTGCTGAAGCTTAAACTGATCAGGGATCAGCTATGTAAGAGCAGCTTAACGTGTCAAAGGTTACATGTTAGAAAATAAGGAGGTTGTCATCCTGCGACTACTAACGAACTCTGTGCTGTTTCGTCGTCTCTTCCGTCTCCGTCCTCAGCTTCAGCCCTGACCGCTGCTGCTCACGCTGTTCTTGTTGCTCTTGGACGTCTTGTTGCTGCCGCCGCCTTGAGGCATTTTCTGGTCGTCTCCGGTCAGCAAGGCTTTGATCTCTGAGGGGATCTTCCCCTGGTCCATGGCTGAACACCACTGCTTGTACTGCAGCAGAAAAACAACACAGATTCAGAATTCGAACCGGCAGCTGCTTGTGTGACTCCTTCTGGGACGACTTAATTGTTAGCGACCGATAAAAATAAAACGAACTAACAATCACGTCTGTGCAGCTTCTTAGGGGAGCCTGACAGAAAGTGTGGGGTCATTAACAAACGCACTCTGGATCAGACCAGCGGAGGTTACCTGCAGGCTGAACTCAGCCAGAGCTGCAAAGATCGCACCCTTAATCAATTAGTCAGTCCAAAGAAAATTTGTCTGCAACTGTTTAGACGACCGATTAATCATTTCAGTCAAAAATGTCCAACAGTTCGTCCCAGCGTTCTGATTTAACAACAGCCCTGAGTGTGCAGTCACAGACTTTTCTCATGTTTGTCTTATTCGGTTTTGACAAAACACGTAAGAGAAAACCTCCAGTTTGACTAATATGTGAAATGTGTCTTTACCATCTCCAGCTCCTCTCGCAGGGCACAGATGGCTCGCTCCTTACTGGAAACCAGCTCCTCCAAGTACTGGTACCTCAGCTTCTTCCTCGCTCTGCACTCTCTCGCGCTCTGGCGGCTTCGCTCCAGTTTGGCCTTCAGGTCAATTTTAGCAGGTTTGCGGCCTCGTTTGCCAGGTTTCTTCACTTTACCAGCCACCATCTGACAACGCAGAGTCAACACATGTCGAATTCATTATGATCTGCTCATGCAGTGTTGACCAGGTTGAGTTTCTCATGTTTCAACGAACTATCACATCCACCTCCATCAGACACAGAGGGTCATGACTGCATCCCCTCACCTGTTCAGGTCAGTCCACCTGTTCCATTACCTGATCAAAACAGCACAGACTGGAGAATAACAGCTGAGCATAAAGATTACAACTGTAAAGATCAAGCGGGATTAACCTCATCACTCAAATCTTCTGTAATTCACTCCATTTAAAAGGAGCAAATGAGTGGAAGGCCGGACGCCTTAACCCGAGTCAAACAGACCTGAGATCTGCTCTGGTTTTACGTGTGCCAGGTGTACCTTATGAACAGGCCACGCGGTATGTCGTGCGTGTCCTGTGGAGGAACCCGAAGCAGCTAACACTGAACTGTGTTTCTGTTTGAACCGCGACATTCGCACACTCGACTTCACAAGCTACAAGCTAGTCAGCTAGCGTCACAGTTAGCTAGCGTTCATTGTGCCACACCGAGCCCCAGCAGCGAGCTGACGTGAGGACGGTTACCAACTTCATCACCGACGCAGTCACCGACCGACTTAACACTGACTCGATTAGCTGCGTTAACCACGGAGCAGCCTTCAGCCTCTTACCTTGTTATCATCCATTTTGTTGGACGCTACCGTGCTGGCAGCTGCTCGGGTTAGCCACAGCCAGCTAACAGCTCCGAGAAGAGACAAACCGCGGCCTAAAGACGGCGGCGACGGCACAGACGCACACTCAGTCCGCCTTAACAGCCGAAAACTAACCGAGACGATGAGTGCGAAGTTGTTTTTCTGTGTTTACATCGCGTTTCCTGTTGACGTAACGTGGTTACGTCACCTCTGCTCGCTGCGTTTTTTCCCAATAAACCTTTATTGAATTGAAAGAATGTACAGTGTACAATCAGAGAGCAAACAGGCAGACACAGACTAGTCTTATCGTAGTTCTGCTCGTATCTTTTAAAATGACTGACAGAATTGTTATCACGCTATTCTGAACTATTTTTCATTTTATTTCTGATTTTTTTTTACATAAAAGTCTTCCTGTTGCAGCTCAGTTACACCTGATAAGTTGTTATGTTGTGCTCAGATCCAGAGATCCAGTACTGTTGAGATGAGCAGCAGCAGTGGTGGGAAAGCTGGGCAGCTAATGTGAACTAAACAGCAGCTCCATCGACCAGATTCACAACAACAACAACAACAACAACAACAACACAATACCAGGAGGTTCACGGACGCTCCGGGTGTTTCTGCTGTCACTCACACTTCGCTGTGGCAGTCAGGGGTCCCCGTCGATCATCATGGCCCACATGTAAATATGTGTCATATGATGAATTGTGCACATTTTTCTCGAATGTGAATTTATTTTACGTTCTGAACATGATGTAAATGTTTTCATATGGTGCCTTTTATTGCGATTAGCCTAACGTTGGTGTCTTCCAGCTCTGAGCTTTGATCAGTTCATTCCCATTCATCAGTCTGAGTTAACCATGCATGCTAATTGCTCCAGTATGAAAAACTTTTCAGTTGTCTTCGGCCTTCATCACACCCATTGTCCTCAGTCTGCCTGCTGTCCAGTAACTGCAGGTTCAGGAGGGAAGTTAAAAACTGCATGACACTCAGCAGCTGCAGTCCCATGCAATGTAGTGAAGTGCATCTGAAGAGTGAAGTGATTGCTGTGTTTCAGATAAAGTGAACAAACAGCATGTGACAGTGAATCTGATTTGAATCAGAGAAGTGATTCTTCACAATGTTTTGTCTTCTTTTGTCCAACCAACAGCTGAAAACCCAAAGACTCTTTATTTACTGTCAGAAGTGACAAAGAAAAGAATCTCGTATCTTGTATCAAATCCTGACATTTAAGGAGCATTTTTGATTGTTGAGTGTACTCCTCTTGGCTGTAGCCTACTCACTATGTTGCTCGCCCCCTCAGCTCTGGAAAACCGGTGAAACAGTGAAGCCGAAATTCAGGTGATGTTATTTGGATGTTATCTGTGCAGTAGTTCCTGTCCAAACACCTGTCAGAGCCAATCAGAAGCAGCATTCAGCAGTCAGTCATGCTGTTTCAGCCCCCCTAATAGCAAAAAAGAACTAATTAAAACCAAACTGATCAGAAAAATGAACATTTGAACAAACATCAGTGAGATAAGAACTGCCTAAAATGACAGAAAACGTCTTTGGAACAAAGTTTTGACGTTTTGTCGTGTGCTTTGAGGTTTCAGTTTGGCACATGTCCCATCTGCTCACACAAAGGGGGAGGGGCTTATGAGCTGTACTGCAGCCAGCCACCAGGGGGCGTACACGTATTTGGCTTCACTGTTGTGGAGTTCTCAAGTCGACCATTTTATGGACTACTTGAGTAAATAAACGCAGTTATATTTCACCCCTGCTGCCACTTAGCCTTTAGCTAATCAGTGCCGAACTTTCTATGCTGTTTGTTTTTTTTTTCCTGCCGGCTCAGTTTGACGCTGCCTGCGCCTTTAAGAAGCCCGTGGAGTTCGTTTGACTGGAGCTCGGATGACGACATCCTTTTATTTTTAACGCAGTGACCTCATCTCTTATGGCAGCAGGAGGACTTCACCGACCGAGTCACCGTCTTCTCTCTTTAGCCTCAACTTTGTCCCTGACCAAAGTGTAACCTCGCCGTTAAATCGGGTCCATCTCCGTCTGTGGAGCAGCCCGCACGGCTGAGCGGCCGTCCGGACTTTGGACGTCGAATTTTCTAGCGGTGAGTTAACCGACATGTCCGTTTCGAGTGTAAATCGGCATCAGGTGAAGTTAAAGTTGTGTTGACGGGGCCTAAAGTCAAAGTTTAGTTCGTGTGTCTGCTGAAGACGACGTGAACACCGTGTGTGGACGTTTGGCGACACGAAGACGGAGCAGGAAAATGTCGCTTTTTGTGGTGGTTTTGTCGGTTGGCCTGGCGCTCGGTCGGTCGTTAACATCGGAACAGACCGACAAAATGTCAGAGCTAACGTTAACGTGTGAAAATGTCGCCTAAACACACCTACAGGTTCATCCACACACTCATTCAGCCACTCTGCTGTTTACTCAACTTCATGTGAGCTGACGTTGAAGTCAGCCTCACCTTTCCATTAGTGAGCAGACTGCTTATTAAAGCTACTTTAACACCGTCTGAAACGCTCTTATGTTCCCAGTCAGTGTGTAGGATTCATTAGGAGAAAAATCATGAAATTTTAACATGACGTTTGTGTCCGTTTCTCTTGATACACAAAGCTGTTAAAACTGTTAATTAGCTGAAGTTAAACGTGAGTCCCTTTGTGGTCGCCAACAAATTGGAGGCAAATTGTGTTGAGCCACACGGTGCAGTTGACTTCTGAGCAGGATGAAACCACAGGCTGACAGTAAGGCGAAAGCTTGTTTTTACACGAGTTTCATTTAAAATCTTTAAATCTTTTTAGTGGAGACGTGTTGACTGTTGGGATGTCCTGTGGTTTACGTCCCAGTAAACTGAGTATTTGGGGGTTTTGGTGGACATTTGTTGACCCCACCTTGGAGATTTTCACAAGTTTCTGACATTTTATTGACTAAGCAGTTCGTTTAAAATGAAAATTGACAGATTAATGAAAATGATGTTTTTAAAGGTGGGATGCATTCAGGAACTATTTGTGAGTAAAAATTGGCCTTACTTGCCCACCTTTCATTAAAACACTACTTGTTACAACATTTGATGTTTCATGGTCCTGAATCTACCAAAATGCTGATTGTAAGACTCCAAACTTGCCTCATTGAAGGGATATATTTTTATTTTCGCTTTCAGCTGTGGTGTCAGTGAGGTCTGTCGTGGTTAAAACGTACGTTTGGTGAGTCATCACTGACGCCAGATCAGATTAAAGCAGCGGGGCCTGAACTTGACAAACCGAAACTTAACGCAAACGCCTGCAAGTGAAATGGATCCTTAATTGACTTCCTGTCAGTCTACTCGCCACGCTCAGATTATGAAAAACAAATGATCATAATTATGCCTCCCTCATATTTAAAGAACATTTGTACCTCACAAAAAGTTAATCATAATACTCAGTGTTTGTATCATCATTGGCCCTTTGATGACTAACTGACGTTTTATTGCATCCTGTGATTTTAGTCGAGGCTCATTGAGGAAGTTGGCGTTGAGCTCTGACAACTGATGGGTTTGTTTTTCTCTGCGAGGGATTTAAAGGTCACTCTGAAACGCAAAAATCAGTGTGTGTGTGTGTGTGTGAGCTGTGTAGATCAGGTGTGGCATCGACAGCTGCTGTCTGTGGCGGTTGGACGGGATGCTGTGCGTCCGCGTTTGGCTGAGACGCCTCAGTCTGTTCGTCCACAGGCAGGAGGACGCACAGCACTGTGAGTGTGTACACTGTGTAGTGTGCAGAACATACAGAACCTGCTGAGGTACAGGACTTTGGTTCTGCTCTTCAGTGCGTTCCTGGGGGGCGGATGGTGATGGACGGTGGGTCAGACCGTCGTTCAGTGTTCTCTGATTTCAGCTTCTGTCAGTATCTTGAACGCAACACAAACACAGAGACGATGGAGGACGTTGAAGGGATGGCTGCCGATAAAGCCAGGAGAGTCTTTGAAATCAAGTGTCAGACAGCGCCCCTTCAGTCTGACCAATCAGAGCTCAGCAGCTCACTCCGTCTTTTAGTGTCGGCTCGGCTCATTGGGCCCTCAGGCGTGATGAAACCAAAACCAGCACCAGGTACCGTCTGCAGCCACAGCTTTGGAGGACAGACTTTGCTTTCCTGCCAGTCCACGAAGAGCCACCAGAACAGCTCCTGCTCTTAACGAATGACTTTGATCTTTGTTTTTAATAACTGAATCATCAGATGACTTTACATTTCATTGATGTCATTACTTTTAGATTTCATTTGTTATCTTCACCTGTGCAGCAGACGGCTCGCGGCTCTGCCTGTGTTGACTGTTGGCTGAGGTGAGAGCTGAACCCGTCTGATGTCAGCGAGGGGTTGAAGTTCTCTGATTGGCCGCTGTCACAGCCGAGTCGTTAACCTTTGGTCCGAGTCGGCCGACGGGTTGGGCTCCCACGCGCACCTGCCACAGGTGTGATGAGGAAACAGCCTGCTCACTTTACCTGAGGGAGTTTGAACTGTCTGCTGATTAAAATGGCCGCTTGTCTTCCCGCACTAAATTTGATGTAATGAACGCGTGAAAAGATGCACAGGAGCCTTCGCTGAGTTGAACATGTCTGCCCGTGAAAAGGTTTTTAGTGCTGAGTCACTGGATGAGCTGCAGAGGAAGCTGGGGGGGGGGGCGGGCTGAGGTCTGCTGAGATGCCCCCTCTGGGATTCAGACTCTGGTCTGCTGTTGTTAACCAAACAAACAAACAAACAAACAAACAAACATTTCTTATCTGGCTGCTGTGGCAGGATTCTCACTCGTCTCGTCCTCTGCAGATCTCAGACCGTCTGTCCGTCTCCTGTAAGTCGCTCTTTTACTCGCCTGAGATGCGATGAAGGATTCATTTTTAGACCATCAGGTGTCTGCATGTGGTCGGGGTGATTATCGCTGCCACGATGAGCCGAGTCACGGGTCGATTTATCAAAACAGAATTTGTTTTGAACTATTTTGATAATCCGTTAATCGTTTCAGTTGTGTTTCAAAATATCAGACATTATTGTGCTGCTTTTCCATCATTTTGTTGTCTTTACTTTTCTTCAATAATATATTTGTTATTGGTATTTCTATTTGTTATTAATCTGTAATGGAACACATAAATTAATCTGTTTGGTTTGTCAGATCGTGTTAACACTTAAGCAAACTTTAGTGCATTTCGACAAAGTGACCCCAGCTCGTTTGGTTTCATTCTGTCCACCCACTCCCACCTCTGTGGACCGGACTTGTCATGGGCCGGACTCGTCATGGACCGGAGTCTTCATGAACTGTACTCCTCATGGGCCGGAGTCTTCATGAACTGTACTCCTCATGGGCCGGAGTCCTCATGGGCCGGACTCGTCATGGACCGGAGTCTTCATGAACTGTACTCCTCATGGGCCGGAGTCTTCATGAACTGTACTCCTCATGGGCCGGAGTCCTCATGGGCCGGACTCGTCATGGACCGGAGTCTTCATGAACTGTACTCCTCATGGGCCGGACTCCTCATGGGCCGGAGTCTTCATGGGCCGGACTCACGTGTCAGATGGGACGTGATAAGAGCACGATGCCATCTGTTTGAAGCTTTCTGTAGCCGGTAGTTTGGCTGGGATCAGATGTGTGCAGAGGAACATCCCGGCTTGATGAAGCAGAACTGAATCACATTTATTGTGGTTTATGGTGTGAAGTGGAACACGATGTTAGAGACGTGGCCTTGGGCTCCAGCTGCTCGTCTGGAGGCTTCAGACCTTCAGAGAACTTGAACTGGTTCATGGCACACACAGTGTGTGTGTGTGTGTGTGTGTGTGTGTGTGTGTGTGTGTGTGTGTGTGTGTGTGTGTGCACGCACAGGGTGAACATGTTTGGGGATTTTCTTCATGCCGTTGTCGACGGTGTGAACATGCTGGTTGTACAACACGAGGGAATTTCCTGCTGCTGAGCTCTGAGTCAGTCTGATGTTTAAGAGGAAGTGAAAAAGCTGAACCCTGATCAGGGTTTATCATTAAACCCTCTTTCACTTGTATTTGGAAGGGCGTTAATATTGATCAAATAACTTTTAGTAACCGTAATGAACTGATGAACGCTCCTGCAGGTGGCGCTCTCTTCTTTGTTTTGTGAACATGGAGATCTAGAACAGGAAGCTTTGAAAGGTTAGCCTGTGTGTTCGTGCTCTCCAGCAGGTGAACCCTCAGCTTTTTGGCGGCCTCCTCACCTTGTGCCCTCCGGTCACTCACTCGTGACCCCTGATCTCTGAGCTGTGAGCAGTTTTGTTCAGTGGAGGAAGATCACAGATCATGTTGTAAGAGGACTGACTGAGTGTTTTGACTGAGAATACAAACGAATATCCGACATTTAATGATCGTGTGCTTGACACGGTGGTGAACCTCGGCCCATCTTCTCATACCCTGTCAGGATCCTCTCAGCTGTTGAACCGGTTTAACTGGGGACTCTTCCAGACTGGGGTTTTCTGAGCAGCACACAGCTTTCCCATATTAACAAAAAGGTGGAACCTTAAACGTGTTGGGATCAGCAGGTCTTTGTCTTCTGTTTTATGTGTTTAACCTCAGCTTTCTGAAAGGCTCTTTACCTGTTAGGTGCAGCAGGACCACCTGACTGTGTGACATCACAGAGCCTCTGAAGCCAGAGCTAACTGAGCGTCCTTCTTCTGTTCCAGTCCAGCATGAAGACCAGCGTCGAGCTGCAGGGGGACGTCATCAGGGCCCAGTCTATGAGGAAAGACGCCTTCGGTTTCACGCCAGCAAAAGACTCAACACACACTTCAGCTGCCGCACACTCTTGCACACACTCATACACAACAGACAGTTAGTTACAGGGGTTTGGGCACCCTTTTTGTCTGTCTGTCTGTCTGTCTGCCTGTCTGTCTGTCTGTCTGTCTCTCACCCCGGGGTTTTGGGCTGCTGAGCACCATCAGTATGACATCATACCCGACCGACACAATGGAGCTCTTCATCCTCTGAGGTTCTCTCGCCAGGCTGCGTCACTGTGCTGGACCCGCTGGCCTGGGACTCCCAGGAGGAGGAGGGAGAGGGGGAGGAGGACTGCGAAGTAGGGAGGGAGGGGGGTGGGGGGGTGGGGAGGGAAGGGAAGGGAAGGGAAGGGAAGGGAAGGGAAGGGAAGTAAAGTAGTTTGACATGTCGGAGCCTCCTGTGGGACCAGGATCATGGGCCAGGTCAGGGTCCGGGACGCTAAGGCCTGGAGTGGTGCGGCCCATCGGACCAGAGGCTCTGGTGGCCCTGCTGGAGGGGGGGCTGGACCGGGTGGTGCTGATAGACAGCCGACCTTTCGTGGACTACAATGCCTCGCACATCCTGGAGGCGGTGAACGTGAACTGTTCCAAGCTGATGAAGAGGAGGCTGCAGCAGGACAAAGTCCAGATCGCTGAGCTGCTGCAGCACTCGGCCAAGAAGAAGGTAAGCACAGTGGGCTCAGGCTCAGGCTCAGGCGCTTTACATGGCGCCAGTTCACAACCACAGTTATCTCATGACGCTTTCTAATAAGAGCAGGTCGAGACCAAACTCTTTGACTACATTTTGTGATACAGAGAACCCAACAAAACCCCCGTGAGCCCGCAGTGGGCTGGCTTTAAAGCTCTGACTTTAAACAGGCAGAAACCTCAGAGCAGACCCCGACTGCCGCTGCTGCACCCTGGCAGCTCGCTCTCAGGTCCTGACGCGGCGCCCGGATAGTAAACACTGTGGGAGGTTTATCATCACTGTGGCTGTGTGGACAAAACAAAGCTCATAACTGTGAGTCAGGAAGTCACCTGCACAGGTCGACGCAGCATCACAGCAGGCCGAGGGTGAAACTGTGTCTCATACTGACTCGAGTCAGCCAAAATAACGTATACACACATCAGGAATACAGGGTAATGCCATCTGCTGGGAAAACATCGTGCGACAGTACAGTGATATCCTAATTTGATCAAACTTGGAAAGAGGTATCTATATGTACAGAAGTACTTATACAAATTATATATTTATGTTTTTCTTTTCCTGATGTGTGTATACATTATTTTGGCTGACTGTGTGTGTGTGTGTGTGTGTGTGTGTGTGTGTGTGTGTATATAATATATAATACGTGTCTGTCTCTGTGTGTGTTGCAGTTGGAGCTGCAGGACGATCAGGAGGTTGTTGTGTACGATCAGAGTTCTTCAGATCCGGCTGCTCTCGGCTCCGACTCCTTCCTCAGCGTCCTGTTGGTTAAGCTGGAGAAGAGCTTCCCCTCCGTTCACCTGCTCTCAGGTCGGTCCGAGTCCCACCGTTTGTCCATAAGGTTTATCACCCGCTTTAGTTTTCGCACTCTTCAATTAACTGTCACGGATGACACAGTCTGTCCACGTCCCCCCCGTGAGGCCGAAGGTCCCCCAGTCCATCCTGGTCCGAGTCAGAGGGTTATTTAAGTCCGAGCAGCGTCCGTGTTGTTTGTGATGAGGCAGTTCATTAGTTCAGCTGCTCGACTGCCGACGTCCTCCCTTCTTTCCACTGAGGCTCGTGTTATGTAACCGTGATGTAATGCTGCACCGATGACTCCGCCCGCCGGCGCACAAAACACAAAGACTTGTGGGCTTCCTAAAATCACTCAGTCTAAGGTTTAACAGTCGCACAACAAGAGCTGCTATCTGCCTTGAGTAAACGAGGAACCTGATAATAATAAAGACTTCAACAGGAGGGGAAGCTCTGAAGGGAAGTACAAAGAAAAAAAGTTGAGCGTAATCTGCTGTGTGGTGTTTATTCTGACTCAGTCCACACACACACACACACACACACACACACACACACACCGTCCTGCTGCCCACACTCACCACAGCACCAGGTGTGGATTCATCCACCACTCTAAATAGTCCCCAACAAATGTTTTCTCTGGTTCCCAGCTGAGGAAACCTTTCTTAAACATTTACGTCTTTAGTAGGAACCAATGGCAGCTGAGCGACTCAGACAGGAAGTCAGACAGCACTGACAGGCGCTGAGGCTGATGTGAGATTTGTTGACGAGGAGAATACAGACAAACTTAATGATAAATTACAGGAGCCATCACAGTCATCAGCTAAGATCAGCATGTTGCTGATAATAAATAATCATATTGATTCACAGAACGAGATGGGAGGTGTGATAGAAATGTTGAAATATGATGAGTTACATCATGTGACTCGCTTCAGAGGCTTGTTGCCTGGCAACAAGTGTAGAAGCTGATGCATCTAACCAAACTGACTAGAGCTCAAGGCGGGTTCTCAGGTTCTGATGCGTTTGCTCCTCTCAGGTGGGTTCTCTGAGTTCTCCCACCTGTTTCCTGGTCTGTGTGAGGGGAAGTCGGCTCTTGTCCCCTCCTGCATCTCTCAGCCCTGCCTGCCCGTCACCAACATCGGCCCGACCCGCATCCTGCCTCACCTGTACCTGGGCTGCCAGAGAGACGTCCTCAACAAGGTGCCACGCACACACAGCTGATCCAGGATTAACACAGCAGTGGGAGGGTGAGAACAGCCTGGACCCTGACTCATCCTGGTTTTTTTGGTCTCCAGGATCTGATGCAGCAGAACGACATCGCTTACGTCCTGAACGCCAGTAACACCTGCCCCAAACCTGACTTCATCCCAGAGTCTCACTTCCTGAGAGTTCCCGTCAACGACTCCTTCTGTGAGAAGATCCTGCCCTGGCTGGACAGATCAGTGGAGTTCATAGGTCAGCGCTCACTTCCTGTATCAGAGAAATGACCCTTCACTGTCCTGTGAGTTTAGTATTGTCAGATAAGAACTGTGTGCGTGTGTTTCAGAGAAGGCCAAAGCCTCCAACGCTCGGGTCCTGGTTCACTGCCTGGCTGGAATCTCGCGCTCCGCCACCATCGCCATCGCCTACATCATGAAGAGGATGGACCTGTCGCTGGACGAGGCGTACAGGTGGGCATCGTCTACATTCGGGTTCACTTTTTCCTTACATGCCGAATCCTACATTTCCCATAATGCAACCGAAGGGCCTTCCAGGCTTTCTGCTACTTTCAGTGTTTGTTTGCTCCCTTTTCCAAAACTGACCTGAAATCAGTTTGATTCCTGTTTGATGTTCACTGTGCACATTCCTCTGCTCACAGGTCTGTGCTAATGAGTCCAGAGCCTCATTAACCCGCTGATTAATCTGTCCTCCGTGTCACTGTTAATTACAGACACAGTCGTGATTCACACTAATGATGGACGCCTGCATTCTTTGTGTTTCTCAGGTTTGTGAAGGAGAAGAGGCCCACCATCTCTCCTAACTTCAACTTTCTGGGTCAGCTGCTGGACTTTGAGAAGAAGATCAAAAGTCCTCACGGTACTGAAAACAAACTCAAGTCCCTCCATCATCTCGAGTCCAGCAGCGAGGTCCCAGCTCAGCCTGAGGACCCGGAGCCTCCAGCCTGTCCGGAGGCCCCTGTGGGCCCCGGCCTGGCCCTGCTGGAGCCCCTCACCCTGCCCTGTGTTTTAGACGACGCCCCTGAGGAGCGTCTGCTGGCTCAGGCCCTCAGTGGCCTGCAGCTCAGCGACGGTGCCGAGGACAACGCCCGGCTGAAGCGCTCCTTCTCTCTGGACATCAAGTCATACGGCGAGCCGGGTGGGAGTGCTCCTCACCGGGTGTTTGTCCCTCACAGTGGCTCAGGAGACGCCGCCGAGTACTACAAAACGTCCAGCTTCAAAGAGCCTGCCAGTAAACCCTGCCAGTTCTCCCCGGTGGAGGAGGTTTCAGAGCAGTCCACTCCAGAGCAGAGCCCCGACAAGGAGGAGGCCGACGGACCGGAGCGACTCACGCCGCCGACCTCCGGTGGCTTCACCAAACCTCAGCCCGCTGCTCCCAGCTGTTCGCACCAGCTGCACCGGAGCGGCAGCATGGAGGAGAACGCCACCAGCTTCCTGTTCGGCCTCTCACGCAGCCAGCAGCACCTGGCCAAGCCGGGATCCGGCGGGGCCCTGAAAGGCTGGCACTCGGACATCCTGCTGGGCCCCGTCACTGTCTCCACCACCTCTCTGGCCAGCGGCTGGTACCTTGCCTCCGACTCCACACGCTTCTACTCCACCTCGGCCATCCTGAGCGGCGGCAGCTTCGCGGCCTACAGCTGCGGCCACGGCCTGGAGGCGGTGCAGCGGCGCAGCCGGCAGAGGACGGGAGACCGCGGTGACTCGAGGAGGAGCTGGCACGAAGAGAGCAGCTTCGAGAAGCAGCTGAAGAGACGCAGCTGTCAGATGGAGTTTGGAGACGGGATGACGGACAGCAGGTCCAGAGAGGAGATGGGGAAGGTGGGGAGTCAGTCGAGCTTCTCCGGCAGCATGGAGATCATCGAGGTGTCCTGAAACTGATCCTCGGACAGTTTGCGAAACGTCCCGCTTGGTCACGACGAGTCTGACTGAAGCTGCTTCAGTGTCGTGGGGAGGAGCGGGCAACGCACATCGGCTGCTGGGCCGAGTGTCGAGAGACTCTGATGTGACACAGCAGTTCAGGCGTGAGCTCCACACCGATTGGCCCAAATATAAGATGATGTTTTTGTCTTCAGCAGAGTTTGGGGCGTCTCGCATTGGAGGAGCAGACGGCTTCAGGCCGACTGGACGAGGCTGCCAGTCGGCTTATGGTGAGCGTGTTAGAGTCCGTCAGCCCCGAAAGCATTCAGGTAGTCCAGTTCAACCTGCAGGAGATAAATTCTTGACAAGTGAAAATGAGTTGAAGGAAGAACCAGAAACCATCTTATGTTTGGGCCCCTGTGGTATGACGTGCTGCTCGATACGAGGAGAAACGCAGAACATCAGCAGCGACCTGCAGAGCGGTTGACACCTGAACTGACCGCAGACACGTCCTTCTACAGTCCGTCAGAAACCAAACGGCTGAATCCAAATGATCTCATCAGTTCAACCTGCCGTCATGGCAACACGTCCGGGAGCCATAATGACAGTAGAACATGAAGCACCGCGGCTGATACTGCTACTGAGTATTATGAAGTAGTATTAATGTAGTAGTTGTGTCACAGGGGTTCTTAAGATGCACACACACACACACACACAATAAAAATCGTAAAACTGAAGTGTTAGCTGTCAAACAGCTGCTTGAACTCCATAAAGATCAAAGTGTTGTGAGCAGGTTCAGTTATGAGCCAAAAACGAGAGGCTTTGATTGCTTCCTGTTTCCTTTTGATTTTCTGACAACTTTTAGTTGATTTGATTTTAAAAACGTCTCAAACTGCACGTTTTTCCGTTGTTTTTTGCGTATGTGTTGGCCTGTTTGTTCGCAGCAGAGTCAGAGTCTGAATTTGGTTTTGGTGTGATCAGGAACACGTCCCCACGCATCCCCAGACGTGATGACAGTGAACACATCACAGGAGGGCGTCTGGATGAGTTTTGCTGTAGTGTGACCACAGACAACAGAGCTGCAGGTGTGCGCTCACCTGTCGACCGGGCGGCAGGGATCAGCTCAGGTTTCTGGAGGACAAGCGGACTGCTGACCGAGTGATTTGTCAGTCGGAAGGTGTTGCTGATGTGTGCGACTTTATTTATGCCTTTGAATGTTTCGTCTGGGTTGTGAAGTAGAGCTGCTCTTCGTCTGTTGGGATGATGAGGATGAGGAAGACTGGACCAGCAGTACCTCACAGAGACGTTTGAGGTGGCTCAGTGGCAGGTGAAGCCTCAGGTGGACTTACCAGACTGGGGCCAGAGGATCAGTGATGGACAGCGAGTTGAGGTGTGGACTCACTCTGGTTCATGTTGCACTACTGTGGTTTGGATCTGATTAAACTTGTACAAAGCAGTAAGAGAACGACTGAGTTTGTTTTCCTGTCTTAAAGGAATAATCTGCTCAACATCATCTGACAACCTTCAAAGATTATTTGTCCTCACCTTGTTATGGAGTAGAGGTGTTGGACACGGCTCTGTCTGAGTCTTTGTGTGCGTGATAATATTTCAGTCCTGTTTTCTGCTCTGCTGCTCGTTCTCCATGTTTACCTGTGGAATTACCTGAATATAGAAGATTAAATTCACAGAGCGGTCGGAAAACTGACACTAAATGCGATGTGGTTTTTAAAGCTGCTGTTAGTGGACTCTGTTCTCCCACAGCGCAGTGCACTAAGGAGATGATGGATGATGATGACAAACTGGATGGTGGTGAAATGGCAGAAAGAGAAAACAAAAATGAGTATTAAAGCTTAGGAAGCCATTTTGACTCCTCTGAATTGTTCAGGTAAAAAACATGAATGAGGTGTTATGAGCTGAGAATGAAGAACTTTAGCATAAGGGTTTTTTCTTTTTTTAGTTAAAACTCCACTGACGTCACACTGAGCTTCATGACAGAAAACTGGCGGAGTGACCCTTTAGAAGCGGTTCTAAAGCGTTGATTCCACAGCGCCCTCTGCCGGACAAACTAATGACTCCGTTTACGTGTTAACATACACCTGATGTCAGAGGATTGATTGATCTGGATCAAACACAGACTGAACATACACTGAAAATCACCGGATGTTGTCACTTATGTTGCACGTTAAGCCATTTAGGGACTAAGTACACACCTGTAAACACACCTTAAATCCTGTAAATTAAAAAAAAGAATAATAACTTTATTTGTCGTGAGTGTACAAATGGTAAAGAGTTGCAATGTGAGCTAAAGCTAAAGAACAGACCAACGGACTGAAAACAAAACTACGGTATTTGCTTATTAAATGGAAGTACTCATGTGAAGTCCCTTGTGCTTCAGTACAGCCTAAATGTACTCTTGTACATCTGAAGTGAGAGCTGACCCGCCAGCAGCAGCAGGGGGCGCCCTAACCTTCACACATGGAGACAGCCGGCGGTTCCTCCCTGAGTGTTGACTGCAAGGCGCTCACCTCTTCTGGACCGCTCAGTGTGGAGGCAGCAGCGTCACGTTTTGCTTCGTTTGAGATGTTCTGGTTAGAGAAAAGCTGGAGTGAAACATGGAAAAGCATCCTTTGTACCACTTACCTTCAGATCAACAAGTGACTGACGTGACAACGCACGCAAACTTTAAAATGACACGTTTTTCGAGCCATTTATTCCGTTTGTTTTTATTTTAAGAAAAACACATAAGCATACAAATTTTATTTTCAAATGTTCTCTTTCTAAAAGTTAAATTAAAACTGATTTTAGTTTAAAGGTTTTCTTGTATTACTCCACAGTTTATGGCGGAATAGCATCACATTCTGCATTAATCGTGTACTTGCTGAGTGCAAGCAACTTTTCTGTCACTGGGGCGTTGATTATTAGCAAAAAGCTGTGATTTCACTTTGAGTTCAGACACTCAAATAAAATGGCGGAGTATTTGAGTACTTGAGTTTTTCTTCCCCCGCTGTGTGCCACTTGGATACCAGAAGAGGCGGGGCCGCCTGCTAGTCACGGCTGAGGGGTGAAAGTCCTCAGGCTCTGCGCAGGTTGACTTGCTGCTGCTTTTCCACACCATTCATCATCAAGTGCAGTTTGTAGCAGGCACGTCTCGGAGCTGAGCCGCCGACGAACTTCTGTACCCGAACTAGAGTTCGGTTTGTCGGACATTAAAGAGTAGAGAGGATCCGTTACAGACCAGTGCGGACCGGGGGTGAAAGCCTCCATTTGTGCCATGTTTTTCTAACGTTACGCGGATTAACGCGGATGTTTTATGAAGCCCACTCCTGCAGGTAAGCTTGCTTTAATGATTCTCACCAGGGCGCTTGACATTCCTCCCTCAGCTCCACCCGGAGACCAACGTTACCGTCGGTTTCTGAAGATTGTCTTCAGGTATCTGCTCGAATCGGGATTTTATCAGCTTGTTCTCTGTAATATTCAGCCTTAACAGAAAATGTAAATGCAGACCGAAGCAACTTGATCTGCCCTTCTGCTCTGGCGGAGGCAAGGTGGCCCTTCGCTGTTGTGACAGCCACACCAGACCGCTTTGGAAAATTACGATTAAATAATTTTGTGGATATTTACAGGCAATTCCACACAAAATAACATAATTCAACGACGTGTCAGGATCACATATTCATTTCGGCTCACACGTAGCACACAGAAATAAGTTCCATTGATTTAAATTCAACTTATATCACTTGTTCTACTACGTTATTTCTCGTGTCTCCTCAAAAGAAAATGTGCGTTACGTAGTGATGGGCGACAGCGAGTAGTGCGAACAAGAAACAAGTTTTATGAAAGAATTTATTTCAAATGAAGTGTCTAATGGTGGAACACATTCCTGCCGAAATTACAAACGGACTGACTACTGTAGTTAAGGTATAAGCCGACATTTGACATTCGTAACCTGACTGAAAAATACTGTAGTTCGCCTTAACTCGTGGAATTATGAATGGAATTTGGCAGGCTGTGTTCGTGAGCCAAATGAAGGTGAAGGGCAGCTCGGCGCTTCACACTGTGGTCATACGGTTCGTCACTGACAGAAACATGCCCACATACACCTGAATTATCGACAAAAGCTAACGAGCCTCGTCGAGGCTGGCTAACGCACAGGTGTGTGTGAGGCAACCCGGGCAACAGGCGGTCTGTCCACGGCCGTGTGTCTACGGCTGCCCGGTGTGTCGGAGCCCTTTTGTTTGGCTTGGCCTGAATGGAGCCCGGTTGCCAGGCATGACAGAGATATCACGGCTCCTTATTGTTCCAGCTGGGGTTACCGGAAGGTCTCCACGGTATCCGTTTATCTCGTTTTGTCTTTTTCAAACAAACGGTTCCTGTTATCTTTGACTTCAGCTGTCATTTCTGACATGGAAGCTTGTAGCCAGCAGCTCAATCTCACCTGATTTTAGCGGGAAAAACACGTAGCTCGTCCTGTTTAATCTGCTGCTCTCCCAAAAGTTTGATGAGTATTTGGTGTAAAATGGACAGTTTGTTCCTGAGAGGCAGCAGCAGCTCATTAGCTCTCTCTCCTGTGACCTCTCCAGGTAATTGGAGTTATGAGAGGTGCAGGTCTCAGGTGAGATAACCTGGACAGTCTGCAGTCTAAAATTATCCTGAGCTGAACTTCACTTTGTGCCTCTTTTTACCTGTAGTTTGGTCACAGAGAGAATCAGAAACTCGTTCAAGTCCAAGTAAACTAAGAACAATCATCAGGGGCTCCTTAAACCTTATTTAAAAAACAAGCTGTTCGATTTGTACTCGTAAGTCGTAACTCTGGACTCGGAGTGACATCACATCCGGTAAAACCGAGTTGGATGCATTTGCCACAACACAAGACAGATCGCTTGTAATGTCATTCAGCCATTTTTGTTACAGCAGCATCGACTGGTTACAAGCAGCACCAGCTGACGTCTAACACGACCGTAGCTGTGTGTCTACAGGCAGCAGTGAGGCGGTGCACAAAAGCACTAAGAACATGCAAAACCACAGCTTTTATTTACAGGCAGCCATCTTGGTTTGTGAACTCGGTGTCCTCTGAGGTCGACTGAGTCGAGTTGAATTCCGACTTTGGGGGCGTTCGATTTGTCACTTCCAGCTTCAGAAGTAGAAATGTAACACAGGAGAAGTACAACCTCTGTCTGACTTTAAGCTTTTATTTCTGTTTCCTGTGGCTGCTTCACGATGAAAGTCACCACGCGTTTGTCAAAAAATGTAGATGGATTTCAATCTTAAAGCTCCAACATGAATCACAGTTGAATTTGTTAACAGCTGACAGTGAATTTTGGAATGTTTTCGACTGTTTCTTGGCTTTATTTGAACATTAGAGAGCACATCTTCCAGTGGCAGAAGTGTTGGCTTGTTGTTAGCTCACTGTTAGCCTGATGCTAGCTGTCTTTTTTTTTCTTGTTTTTTTTCTCCAGAGGTTGTCAGGTTTTAAGAAAACGACTGTTTGCTGATGCTGAACGCTTGAAGGACCTTTGAGCCGAGTGTTGTGTAACGTGAACTGTTCTGTCCCATTTTAAGTTTCCTGTGTTGGTCAGATAGTGAAGGACTAAAGTCCACAGCTGGTCCTGGATCTGTTTTCTGTTGGGACTGTGGTCTTCATGGGAAACATCCCTCCTCCTGCTGCCGTCTTCCTGAGGGGCTGACACAGACTATTTCTGGATGTTTCCCAGCTCTCAGGGTCTCTTAATAACCAGCCATGGAGGAAGTTAACTGAAGTAAAGCATCTGGGGGGAAAACGCACGATTTCGGTCAGAGTTCAGTGTCAGAATGTCCAGTCGAGACGAGGAAACCAGCGTCTTCAGTTGTTACCGCTATCAGGAGTGTCGTCACAGATGGAGCACAGTTAGCTGCTGACGGCCTTCACCGCATCATTAAACACAAGCTACAGAGAAAACTCTCTGAGAGCTCACATCTGTAAATCAGTAGAAAGCTGTGCTGATAGTGGACTCAGGTTTCAGCATCATTAAACTGCTCCAATAACCAGAAAACCTCTCTTTAAAACCCCAAACCAAGACCAAAACTAAGTTCTGTGGCAAATCAAAGCCGAGAACACCCTTTCATCGACTCTGAGCAGGCCCAGTGTGGTTCTGCTGATCTCTGCCCGCCGTCGCCCTGCTGTCCAACGTGAAACCCGTTTCTCTCTCCAGTGGGAATATAAGTAAACTATTGATTATTTTTGTGGTTGATGTTCTCTTTGAATCTAAAAATGTCCGTCGTAGTTTGCCGTTGACTGTTACTCACTGTTATCGGACGTCTCCCGGGTTCCACGTTGTGCGACTGTGTGTGTGAGTGAGGGGCTGGTTGCCATGGGGACGGGATGATGTAACCGTACCTGCCAGGTGATGCCATGATGTGTTGGAGGCCGTGTAGGATTATGGGACTGAAACAGGAAACTGATGTGGTTTTCCAGGTGATCGACAGGAGTCGAGTTTCACAGGTGGACCAAAGACAAAACAGTTGTTGGATTTAGGGAAAATGTCTGCAAAGTTTGAGGGTGATGTTCTGCCCCCAGCAGCTGCGCTCATTTCAACACTGTGTTCATAGTAGTAGTGTCACAGTGTATTGACTCAGTTACTGTGTCCAGTAACTTCCTGTCTGCACAGGAAGTGGGAACGTGTTGCTGCTCGTGTTTCAAACAGACAAGTCAAATCCGTCACTTGACACAGAAATCAGCGCGGTGAGAAACGGTCAGAACTTCAGGCTGATACAGGATGCAGTTTTGGATTTGATCACTCAGATGAGACTGTTGTTTATGCGCTCTTATGTGCAGCAGGCGGCAGGTCGAGCTCAGCTGCCGTCGGGGATCTGGTCTGTGCTGGACCCGTGGTGGCCGTCCGGGGTTCGCTGGGTTTGGTGTCGTGTTCATAAAGCTGGGCAGCCCACAGATTTGTGAACCTTCACTCTGAGGGTTCATGTTGTTTGTCTTAGAGGAAACAGCGAAACTGATGAGGAGACGCGTCTGAACGGACTGAAGGTTCAGCACTGACAGATCTCAGGTCAGTTTGTTTGTTCTTCCATGAAACCAGGTTTGTTCCAGCAGGTATTCAGAGTGTTCAGACGGGACATCCCCGAGCTCGGAGGGGAGTCGTTATCCTGTAACACTTCCTGAACACCTGCACAACACCTGAACCCGTGTGTCTCCTCTGTGACTCACCACACACACAGAAGCAAATCAGTTCGTCAAGTCAAAGCGCCTGAACCTGCTTCTGTTCTCTTAGTTATTTTCACAGGTCAGTCAGTTTTACAAGAAATGCAACAATATTTGAAGATAAAGTGGTAATAGTTTAGGATTTAATTAAAAATAAAAGTTATATTTTGAGATGAAAGTCATGATTTTTTAATAAAAATGTGTTGTCGCGTCATCAGGACAGGAAGAAGTCCAGCAGATCAGTGAGCTCAAACAGGAAGTACACATGTTTACTGATCAGTAACGTTGAGTTTCAGTTTGAGTATCCAAAGTCAGTTTGTTTTCATCGATTTTCTGTTCAGACCATTGATTGATCAGTGATGTCATCAGCACAGAGTTGAGACGTCAGTGTGTGAGTTTTGCTGGTCACCTGATGTTAAAGGGACAGTTCAGGTTTTTTTTGAAGTGTGATTGTATGAGGTACTTGTATACTCAATGTATTTCCTGCAGGAGATGGCGGTCAGCGTGTTCCCAGTGTGGAGTGGCAGCAGGAGTACTGATGGTGTGCTGGTGGTGTACTGGTGGTGTACTGATGGTGTACTGGTGGTGTACTGGTGGTGTACTGATGGTGTGCTGGTGGTGTACTGGTGGTGTGCTGATGGTGTACTGATGGTGTACTGATGGTGTGCTGGTGGTGTACTGGTGGTGTACTGATGGTGTACTGGTGGTGTACTGGTGCTGGCAGCAGGAACACCATCAGCTTTTCCAAAGCCGTTCTCTCTCTTCAAGGCTACCAGACCCCTTTGACAAGAACAGTGATTTTACCTCTCAGAACTCGAGAGAAAATAGTGATAATTAATCCTAATTATAAGTATTCTGTTTCTGGGGAAATTTAATTGTTTGATTTGATTTAAAATAACAGTTTAACATTAAAAGGACAGATTAGATCTGTTTTTCAGCATGTTTTCTTGACTGGACCCTGATTGTTTTTAATCCTGCTCAAACAGCCGTCCGTCATCAGAGGTGAACTCGTAAGGTATGAGGCTTTATCTCCGTCGATAAGAACTTTCTGATCTCCGAGGGCGAGGTCGCACCACAGCAGGAGAGCGAAGGAAGAGTAATTACTGACAGAGGAAGTGTGGCTAGCAAATGGTGAGTACTGTGGTGCTGTGTCGCACAGTCTGCCACCTGTCAGATGGCCTACAAACCCCGCCCCCAACCCTCCTCCACCTGCCCATGACTCATTAATTAGAGGCTTAAACTCGTCAACAACAAGCTGCTGCGGCAAATCCAGGTCCTGCAGAGACCTGAATCCTCAGTAATCTGTCACACATGAAACCCAGAGGGTTCACCTGAGACGCCGTGGAGGTTTGCTGCTGCACACACTCACCTGTGGACGTTTCATAGAGGTAAGCTCTCTGTGGCTGGTTGGCAGGTCCGTCTGTGAGCATAGAACTCAGCGCTTTAAAATCAGTTTATTTTTAAACAAGAAACGCACCGTGTTGTCCGGTCCGGGTTGTCCACTAATGTTTGTAGAGCGGGAGAAAACGGGAGGTAAAAAGCTAGACCTGAACATACAAACAGTGAATGTTGGTGTCCCAGCAGCCTGTGCGTGACGTCCTCTGTGTGGACGTGGACTCTGTGACGTCTGCTGGCTGGACTCCAGTTCAGGCTTCAGTTTTGTGTGTGGTCTCTTGTCTGTGGGTCAGCGATGTACAGCGATGCTCTCGGTTGTCCTCGTCATTCCTGAGATCACACAGCTGATTGGACTGTTGGACGATCAGTTTGGTGCTCAGCTGATCTGCTGTGGCTGTAATGAAATCCTCCTCCTCCTCCTCTTCCTCGCTGAGAGTCACTCTCATGAAGCTACAATGAGCAGTGCTTAGCTTAGCTTAGCATAAAGACTGAAAACAGAGGGAAACTGCTAGTCTGGCTCCGTCCAGGGAGAACAGAGTCCAGCTCACAGCAGCTCTGAAGCTCCTGATCCTGATTGTTTTGTCCTCTTGTTTCAGCTGAACAAACACTTTGAACATGTTTGACTTTGTCTTTAACAGCATAGAGAGCCTCAGCAGTAGGACAGACATCAGCAGCTTCAGGATTATTCTGGATTACTTTCAGCCTTCTGTAACATGCACTCCCTTTGAGACCTCCTCATCAGTCTTCAGTGTGAGACCTGGTCACATTGTGGACATGTGTTGATGAGTCCAGTGTCAGAGCTGCAGGACTGAAGTCGATACCAGAGTCTGTATGGATGGGGATTGATCCAACACAGCTGGAGGTGAATAAATCGGACGCTCTACAGCTGGACTTGACCTCATCAGGACCTGTGGTCTCTGTGAGGTGTTATCATGAGTGTTAGAACCTGAAGAAGCAGCGTGACATCTCCACAGAGGATGTGGTTAGCATAGCTTAGCACAAAGACTGGACGCAGGGCCAAACTGTTAGCCTGCCAGCAGAAAAATCCGCTCCACCTTAAATAACCCACATTCTGTGATTTACACGTTCTTGTGTTTCAGTAACTCGTTACCAAGTCTGTAACGAGTGTCGGTACCGTGTCGCAGCAGTGCCGTGTGTATAGTATGTAGGTTACAGGGACATGATGAGTCTCCCTGCAGAGCTCTGTGGCCTCGATCCTGTCAGGAGTCACAGGGCGATTAATCAATGAGCTGCTCCCAGTCACGACTCCACAGCTCACATGTCGGATGCCATCATTAAGTCCAATCAGAGTGTGCGCTCACATCATTAATGTCACGTTCTCCAGCAACACTCCTGTTTGTGTTGGTTTAAAGGCTCTAAAGCGAGGCAGAAATACGCAGGACGACGAGTGTCGCACGAGGAAAATTAACTGAGATTAAAGTCAGAAGGCTGGAGTCATGTCAGCCTTCTGACTTGATCTGAGATTAAGCTCAGACTCCTGAAATTAAAATCTGAATAGAGACACTGATTCACTTTTCTGCGTTTAGAGGATTTTTTATTTCAACAAAAATGAAAAGTTTTACTTTAGCCTGAGATTAAATTCCTAAATCTGAGAATGTAGTCACACATTTGAAAATATTTTGGGATTAAAGTCAAAATGGACAAAATTAAGAATTGATTCAGAGAATAACGACTTGCTAAAGTGAAGGTGGTGGTGGGTGTTGCTGCACTCGTGGACGTCTTACAGCATCCTGCAGTCAGGAGGAGGACAGTAGGGATTAGAGGTGTGTGTGTGTGTGCACGTGCGTGTGTGTTGACCACAGCGATGTAAATCTTCTTACCAATCCTCTTTACTTTCCTCTGTGGGACACCAACGCTGCTGCTTTGTTCCCTGTGAAGACGATCATCAGGTTTCAGCTCAGTAGAAAACAGTAGAATATGCTGTCAGCCAGTCACAGGAGCTGATTGACGTCCGCCTGGGAGCTCTGATGAGTTCCAGGACCACACCGGGTGTTGTTCATGTTCAGTTGGTGCAGTTTCTGACGTTTTGTTGAATTGTTGTAAGTTTTCCAACGCGTTGAGGGGACAGACGTCCCAAATGCGAGAGACTCTGATTGGACTGAGTGTTCTTTGGAATCCCAGCCGAGTTTCCAGACATCACAGCTGATTAATGCAGTACTCACAGTGAATCTCTGTTGTCTGACCTCCGCCTCAGCACCTGAACGCACCACCAGGTGTGAGCAGTAAATGTCAAAGGCACATGAATGATTTGTTTACCAGTAGAAGGAGAAAAATCTGTTTGTTCTCTGTAATAATATGAAAGTTGTTTGAGCGTCATATGAACAGAGAAGAGAAACGTTTGGCTTTGTGTCCTCACAAAGTCACTTCCTCTTTGGTGACTCATTAAACGTCTGTTTGAACAGCAGTTAGACTTTAACTGTTTGATTAAACAGTCGACTGTGATGTTGAGAAACAACACACACACTTGCAGGCCAGTCGTGAGCCATAACAAATGGTAAATAAATGCACTGCACTTAAAGCGCTTTTCTAGTCGTACTGACCACTCAGAGTGCTCTTACACTGCTGTCACGTTCACACCCTGCTGTCACGTTCACACCCTGCTGTCACATTCACACACTGATGGCGCAGCATCAGCAGCAATTTGGCGTTCAGTGTCTTGGACGCAGACCGGAGGAGCCGGCGATCGGAAGTGGAAGTGGACGACTCCCTCTGGAGTCTTACAGCCGGATGTCACGGGGTCATAAAGGATCAGCTTTTCACTGTGGCTAACTTCTGATCCTGGATCAGTACATCGCAGATACCCTGCTTTAGATACTCTGGCTGCTTTTCTGTTCAGTCTGACTTCGCTCAGGCCGACCTGTGGACCAACAGCTTGTCCTCTGCTGTGTTTGCCGTGTGTGACATCAGAGGTGAGCCGCGTCACGTGACCTCTGTTCAGCTGATTACATATTAAACTACAGCCTGACAAAGTAAACACCGCAGCACCAGGAAGCAGCCCTGTGCCCTGTGGGCTCGGCTCGCTGCAGATGGTGGAGGCCTATGTTGCCATGGAAACGCCTCCCAGCTGGTTGTCACACAAACACACCGTTGGCGCCTTTGAGCATTGTATCCAAGTGGTGGAAATGTAAGGGAAACTGAATTCATCCAGACCGCACAGAGGAGCAGGTCAGGAAACGAGGACCAGTCAGAAGTGTTTCATAGGAAGAAAGAGGAGAAGAGACGGGATGTACAGACACAGGGAGGACATGTCCAAACACAGGGAGGACATGTCCAAACCCCAAGCGTCTCTGGTGATGTTCCCGTGTGATTTGCGACCGAACTGAAACAGCCACCTTTGATGCTGCCGTCAGATCAGTTTCTCCAGGATTGGACTGGGCTCGTTTCTCCCTGAGCGCAGCCTCACAGGTTTGAATTCTCTCACAGAGCTGCAGATATAACTGAGGCCTCCTCCCGCCTGCTGTTGTTATGGATACGTGGTGGAAAATGGAGTCTGAGTCCCGGCTGAATAAAACATGGAGTCCTGGGAAAAGTAATCACACGTGGCTGCACTGTACATACAGGAGCAGCCTGTTGTTTAGTGCAGACACACTGAGGCTGCTCATAGTCCACCTCGGGGACTCTTTTGTGTCGAGGTCTTTTAATGTGAGCCTGGATGGGACATTTCCCTGCTGCTCCACGGGCAGGTTTTAATGATTTGTTAATGAGTGGGAGGGATGGGAGCTCTCGGTTCCTCTCGGTTCCTGATGTGTGAGGAGGCTGAAAGCGTGTCCTTTACAGCATGTCTGCTGTTGCATAGTATTTGCAGGGAAGCTTAATTTGTTGGAGATGGCTGAACAGTGAGTGAGGCTGCTCCTCATTCTGAACTTCAGAACAGAATCATGATGTGATCTTGAGTTTCCACGACTCTGAGCCTCCTGCTGCCCGTCTGAAGTTTGTCTGAAACGTTGATGTTGTGCTCCGTTAATCTGAAGACTTGGTTTCTCTGTCCCAATCAGACCAAATCCTGCAGCCCCAACAGACTGCGTTAACAGTTTGGTTAAAGCTTTGAGTCTTGTCAGGGACGACAGGGACGACAGCCCCGTCCACATCTCAAAGCCAACAGTTAGACGAGATTGAAACTTCCTGTTTGAATATGTGAACAAATAACTGATGAATGTAGTTTAGTTTACTGAGAAAAGCTGAAAACTTGTCTGTCTGTCTGCCTGTCTGTCTGCCTGTCTGCCTTGCAGCTGAGGGTCCACTGTGAAGCAGGATGAACGGCTATGAGACGCCAGCTCTCGCCTCCGGCATCTTCGGCTCCTACAATTCACAGATCAAGTCAGTATTTCATCCTGTGTGACTTGTTACGAACAGTTTAAAACATTAAGGGCTGCCTGTAAGGTTATTTAGAGCATTTTGCCCTTTAAAACACCACAGTCTGTGCAGGAAACATCCATTCAGTCTTTTGCAGTTAAGTGGATCTGATCTGAGTCTCATTGATTATCGTCGGAAAACATTTCAGAGCTCTGACGTAAAGCAGAGCCTGTTAAACCTTAATAACTCATCGCTCACGTGTTTTGTGTTCATAAAAATCTGCTGAGGGTGAAGTTTTCAGGGTGAAGTTAAGGTTTGATGAAAGGGCTCTGAGATGTTTGACTTTGAGCTCCACATGATGAATGTTGGTGCAGCTCCGTTGTTTTCTAAGAAAACCTTGAATTAATTTTTAATGGAAACTGAAGATGCTTCACGTTGGCGTCTGCAGGTCTTCACACCGAGCACACGCGGCCTCTCGGCCTTTCAAACAAACGCACCTCAACTCACTTTGAGCTGCGGACGAACACAGCATGTTGTCTGTGGTGACTCTGAGTGCTGGACCTGAACACCCTGACCCAGTGAAACCTGAACTCTGTCCTCTCGTTAATTCACCCACTCGTTCAATCGGCTGTGCTGATTTCCCAAAGTTAATGTGACTGCAGGCTGCAGACAATGAGGTCAGTGAACCGGAGAGAAGAGCAGGCCCTGATCCATGCCCTGATCCAGGCCCTGATCCAGGCCCTGATCCAGGCCTGTAGCCATGTTGTTCAGCTTCTCGTTTTAAAACGAGAAAGAAACCGATGAGCTGAAGCTTCTGTGCGGCCTGAAATAATCCTGAAGACCATTTTGTGAGTCAGTCTTGCGTCGTCCTGCTGCTCGCTGCCGTTCGTCAGCGTGAATCACTCGTGTTAATTATTGAACGTCTCATCAGTCAGAATAAAGTGTGAATGTGTGAAGATCTCGAGTTTCAGAAGCTGATTGAGTTCACTGACACGCGAGCGGACGACAGCCGTCCTGTTTCACAGGAAGCATGGAGTCCTCACACGTTCAGAGGCTGACGAGTGACGCTGGTCTCAGGTCAGACACAGAAAGGGTCTGGATTCTTTACCCAACAGTCCAAGAGACAACCTGATCAGAATCAGAAACATGAATCAGGTCATCGGATTCAGTGTGTCGATGAGCTGGAAATGCCGTCTGCCTCTGACATACTAACTGTCTCTTTCTCTGTCTGTCTGTCTGTCTGTCTGTCTGTCTGTCTCTCAGTGGTCATGGTTCTCCGTCTCCTGAGCCTCCCAACAGCAAAGCCAGGTCTCATGCCAAAGCTCTCTATGGTGAGTCCATGTTGTTCTCTCCTCAACTCCTGAGTGCTTCCCTTCGCTCGGTGTGTCCGAGCTTAAAGCTCAGCAGAGCCGACCTTTCGCTCCTGATCGCACCGTCATCTGTCTGGACCAGTCAGAGTCGAGCTTGTGGCTGTGTGTGTGTGTGTGTGTGTGTTTAGAGTTAAGAAACGTGTTCATGTGATCTCTCGTATCTTGTTGATCTTTGCCAACAGGATCAGATGAAATCTATTTCCTTCGCTCGTCCGCCAAACACAAAAAGAAAAGTCAAAGTGAGCCTGTGTGTGTGTGTGTGTGTGTGTGATTTACTCTGCTCTTATTTTTTATGTTTTAGCTGTTTAGCTATGTTTTTCCTGTTGGACAAAGTGGAGTGTGGATTTCTGGTCCACATTCTAGTTCCTGTGAAACTTTTCCATGAGGAAAAACATAGTTTTTTTTAGCTGTTGCTCCACCTGAAGCTCTGATACATAAACAAACTGCAGAAATACGAGCTGTGTTGCGTTCAGGCCTGAGCTGCGTGTGAGACCTTCAGTTAAAATCAGGCTTGTTGTGGTTCTGCTTTTCGTTTGCAGCTGCTGCTGTTGTTTTGTAGCTCAGGGGAATTTTAAAGAGTGTGAGTGATTTTTAACCCAATATTTTGAAGCTGTTGATGTTTCCCCTCGCACAGGTGACAGAAAATAGAGGGACAGATGGTTTGTGACAGCAGGAGATGTTTTTGTGGATCTCTCTTTGTCGGATTCTGACAACCGAAGCTCCATGTGTAGTCATAAGAAGCCAGTGAGCGACAGAGTTTATTAACTGCTCAGCTCTCTCCTTCAGAACAAAGAAAACACTTCACCAAAACCAGCATCAACAGCCTGACGGACACGTCGCAGTACCATGTGGAGGTGGGTCACAGAGCTCACCTTTTTAACCCAGTAAATCCAGTACCCAGAGCAGCTCTCAGGTCTGCATGTGAAGCTGTGTTACCTTGTGCCGTCTTCAGCACCTGACCACATTCATGTTGGACCGCAAGGATGGGATGATCACGGTGGACGATGGCATCAGACGTCTTCGCCTGCTGGATGCTAAAGGAAAAGTTTGGACTCAGGAGATGTTGCTGCAGGTGGAGGAGAAAAATGTGAGCCTCATCGACCAGGAGACGAAGGTGAGAAGTGACTGTGGCGTGTGGCGGGATGTTACACATAAGTGCAAGTCTCAACAGATTAACTTAATACCTTACACAAGTTGTGTGCACATGTTGTTTATTCAGCCCGTATGTCCCAGCATGCCACTGTGTCTGCTGTCTACTTCCTGTTGCTAGCTGTTGTGATTAATGACAATTGTAATGTATTTGAAGTTTAAACAGTTTCTGGTGCCCTTAGTCTCATGTGCGCTCTTGAATGCAGCCTTTGTTTAAACTGAGTGCGAACCCGAGCTGAGTCTTCAGGATGTTTTCAGTCTGAACTTGTTGTTGGTTTCAGAATGAGTTGGAGAACTTCCCCATCGGGACCATCCAGCACTGCCAGGCTGTCATAAACGCCTGCAGCTATGACTCCATCTTGGCTCTGGTGTGTAAAGAATCGGGTCAGACCAAACCTGACCTCCATCTGTTCCAGTGTGATGACATCAAGGTAAACTGCCTGTGATTGGTCCTTTCAGTCCAGAGGCTGCAGAGACAGAAATGTTATGCATTTGAATGTTAATCCTGGTTAGCAGCTCGACTCCTTGTTTAAATCAGAGCAAACTTAACTCACTCAGAGACCCCTGGCACCTCTTGACTAACCCTCATCCGTTGTAATCTCCCCATGGACATGTGGAACCTCCTCAAAGACCTCTGTGACTTCCTCAAGGACCCCTGGCATCTCTTAAAATCCTCTACAAGCTTCATAAGAAGCCACAAAACCCCTTAAGGATGTACTTAATCTTTTCTGGGATCTCCAACCCCCCGAGAAGCTCTTCAGCCTGTAAATTTTAGATGTTTGGATATATGATATAAATGGCAATGGGCCAAGAATAGAGCCCTGTGGTACACCATCACTGATTCAGTGAATCAGTAAATGAAGTCATTGCAGAGGATTTACAGAAACAAGTCCGAAAGCCAGAAAGCCAGAAATGTTACAGATTTAATGTCTGAAAAGGTTTTTAAAGTGTTTATCGTGTGTGTTTGTAATAAATTAATCTGTTGATCTTTCATCAGGCGAATCTGATCCATGCAGACATAGAAAGTGCCATGATCGATGCCAAAGGAGGCAAAGTGAAGAAGAGACCAGAGACGCTCAAGTAAGAACCAATGATCAAACACCGGCAGCTCGTGTTGTCATGCCGACAGCTGATTGGCTGATCTGTCTGCAGAATGATCCTCAAGAGTGATGGCGTCATCCCCCCTCCGCCTGCTGCTCCCGCCCCCGAACCACCGGCAGCGTCTGATCAGGTGGACGTGAAGAGTCGAGCGGCCGCCTGGTCGGCCTGGACCAATGAGCAGCAAGACCGTGAGTGATGTCACACCGCAGGAGGAGTATATGGGCTGTGAGATCCTGGATGTACAGTATATGTCTGTGCATAACATGTGATATCTGTGCGCTGCTAGCAGAGCTGCTAGCAGAGCTGCTCGCACGCAGCTCTTTCTGACGCCAGAAAACATTTTCGAGACAAAATCCACAGGCTGCAGCTCGCTGCTGCAGGCTGCTGCTTGTTCAGAATCAGAATTCCTTTATTAATCCCTGGAGGGAAATTCTTGTTTTTTGACATTGCACATGCAGTATTCCCGACCAAGAAAGGAGAAAAGTGCAGAGTATAAAAATAGGATAAACAAAAAACTAAAATCTCAAGTACAGGTATTTACAAAAAACTGTATTCAAATTTTTTAAGAAAAATTTAAAAATACAGGTATGTACATGTGTAAAAGAGCCAATATGTACGTTGTATATATAAAGTGAGTGTGTCGGTCACAGTGCTGAGTTTAACAGTTTGATGGCGACAGGCAGGAATGATTTCCTGTGTCGCTCTGTGGTGCATCATGGGAGTCAGAGTCTTTTGCTGAACGAGCTCCTGTAGCTGATCAGCACATTGTGGAGAGGGTGAGAGGGAAAGTCCAGCATCCTCCTCTCAGACACCACCGTCAGAGAGTCCAGTTCCTCTCCCACAACATGGTGGCCTTCTTGATGATTCTATTGAGTCTGTTGGTGTCCCTCACCCTCAGGCAGCTGCCCCAGCAGACAGCAGCATATGTGATGGCACTGGACACCACCGACTCATAGAACATCCTCAGCATCGTCCTGCAGATGTTGAAGGACCTCAGCCGCCCCAGAAAGTAGAGGCGGCTCTGGCCCTTTCTGTAGACCATGTCCACGTTCTTGCACCAGTCCAGTTTGTAATGATGACAGAAGTCGTTATAAATTATCTTTGAGTGTTAAACTGTTGGTCAGACACAACAAGCATTTTATTGCTCTGGGAAATTATATTGACCAACTTCCTGACGGTTTGTAGACTAAACATTTCATCACTTAGCGAAGAAAGTAAAAAATTATTCGACCTGAGGCTACAGACGTGTCGTGTTTATCTCTGAACTCCATTAAATTCATCCAGCTTCAGTAAACCTACAGATCTGATTGGTTATTATTAGTGGTGATTGACTGGTTATTTCCCGTCTGCAGATGAGAAGCAGAGACGGCAGTCGGAGGAGGACGGACCAGTGGAGGTGACGGCAGGCAGAGTGGACCGAGACGTGGTGAGTCCAGTCTGTCCCTTTCAAATAATTCAGTTTTTCACTGATCTGTGAGCAGCTGGTGAACCCGCTGCTGCAGCCTGTCTTTAAATCTGAGGTCTTCTAGGTTCGCAGGACAATACATACACATTTTAAGCTGATTGGAGTGTAGTTTGATTTAAATGTAATCAGAGTTTGGAAGCTTTGGGGGCAAATCTGGTTACATAAAGGACCGATGGCTGAGATGTCGGAGCCGTGGGAAAACTGACCTTTGGTCTGTTGGTTTAGGTTTAATCATTAATGTCAGTGAATCAGTGCAGAATAAAAGTCCCGCTAAAGTCAAACCTGTAAATGTTCTTTCATCTTGGCAGCAAATCCTGAACCACATCCTGGACGACATTGAGTTCTTCGTCACCAAACTTCAGAAGGCCGCTGAGGCCTTTAACGAGCTCTCCAAGAGGAAGAAGACCAAGAAAGGCAAAAAGAAAAGTCCAGGTGGTGAGAAATGATGCTGGCTCAGCACCAGGTGGTTCAGGTTGTCAACATGAGTCTTCCTCAGACACACGGAACATAACTAAAACAATAAAGTTGTGTTTGAGAAAAGATTCCATCATAAACACGAGACTTAAAGTGAGAAGAACAGAGTGGACTAATGGAACAGGGAAGGAGTCACATGAGATCTCCTCAGGCCAAAAGTAAAAGCAGACAGATGGTTTGTGTTGTGATAAACGTTCACATATTTGTGATATCACTGATGATATTTTTACTGCGTTTGTCTCGTGTGCTCTCATGACCACTGAGCCCAAATGTGACAGTAAAGGTCTCAGATTGCTCCAAACCAGTCGGTTCATATGACGAGTCTTCTGGAGGCTTCCTCTGATTTTCTGCCTCCGCACCGCAGTTTTTCAGGTTGTCCATCCGTCTTCTTCTCATCAACGCAGTATTTCAGAACACCTTGAGGGAATTTTCTTCAAATTTTGGCTCAAACGTCCACTTGGACTCAAAGATGAACTTGATGAGAATTTGGTGATTGAAGGCCACAGTGAGCATAACTCCAGAATTTATGAAATTATTAAGACAAGGTTTTACACAAGTGTCTAAAAGAGATGACATTTTGCATCCAGAAGGTCAAAAGTCAGTGTCACTGTGGCAGAACAGGAAGAGAAGGGCAGGTCGGGCCCAGATTTCACACCTGGTCTCATACTGCACAGGTGACACCAGTCCTGGGTGTCCACCTTGTTTAAAAATGTATCACCAGCTGAATCATTTCACCAGCTTTTACATTTCCTTGTAATGAAGTTGACAGTTAGAAGTTTTTCTGCTTTCTGTCCACCAGAGGGCGTCCTGACTCTGCGCTCCAAACCTCCCGCCGAGGACGAGTTTGTCGACTGCCTGCAGAAGTTCAAACACGCCTTCAACCAGCTGGTAGGAGCATCTCCATCACATGACCACAGACACACAAACACTTCACTGTGACCGCATCCTCAGAGAGACTCTGTGATCCGCAGGGGAAACTGAAGGATCACATCCAGAACCCGAGCGCCGTCGACCTGCTTCACTTCCTGTTCACTCCGCTCAGGATGGTCAGTCAGCACTTCATTTTATTTATCCTTTAAACAGCTTCATCTGTTTGTTCCTACCCTCTGCTGTTCAATCAAATGTTGGGGGGACACAAACCCACTACACAGTATGTTCATAAACCACATGACCAAAAGTATGTGGACATACAGACGTGTCTGCAGACTGTCTAATTCTGACAGCTGAAACTTGAAACTGAAAACTGAACCAGTAGTTTGACCCTGCACTTGTCTCCCTCCCGTCCCTCCAGGTGATCCAGGCGTCAGGCAGTGTGGATCTGGCTCGCAGCGTCGTGGTTCCTCTGCTGACCACAGAGGCCATCGACTTCCTGCATGCCTCGGGAACAGCGGAGGAGAGGCATCTGTGGGTCACGCTGGGAGACGGGTGGACTAAATGCAGGTGAGATGGTGGTGGGTCAGAGGAAATGTGCGTTAATGTTCAAGTCGGATTTGGTATCGAATGATCTCATCACACACTCGGCTTCCAGAAGTTAAATGTTGTCACATGAACATGCGTCTTCAGGCTGGAGTGGCCGAAGGATCATTACTTTCCTCCCTGTGCGCTGAAGTTTCGGGACGGCTGGGAGCCCCCGGCGTTCCCGACGGTGATGCCGTCCAGAGAGCAGGAGCTGACTCAGCTGGCTGAGAGTCTCGCCAGCGCTGAGATCCAGAGACAAGAGGAGCTGAGACTGAGACTGGCTCAGGAGGTTCATATCCGCACACCACATCCCCATGAATAACAGGCATAAGTCGCTGAAGTTTTACTCACTTCCTGTTTGTGTTTGTGCAGCAGTCGGCAGTGCAGAAGTTCCCTCCTGCAGACGGGTACGCTTTCTCCAACACCTCGAACAAACGCATGCAGATCCTGGATCAGGATGCGGCCGTGGCTGCTTTTAAACAGGCCGTCAGCTGCCGCGTAGACCGGTAACTGTGAGGTCACATGACGCCCTGGAGAACTGATCCCAGATCTGCACTTTACTGTCCATTAATCTGTGGAAGAGGAAATATGACTTATTCATCAGGACGTAAATAATTACTTACTTTTTTATGTATTATTTAAGATATTTCGGAAATACAAACAAACGTAGTTCTGTTAAAATCAACACATCGGTGTGTTTTGCTTGTGCTTTTATTTATTGATAAAATATGCATTAATGGTGTGTTTATATCACTGTTTGGTCACATGCTCACTATTGATCTGAAGAATAAGACATTTTTCCTCCTCCTCTGATGTTTCTTTAACTTCAGGTTGATTGATGCTCTGCTGTTGAAAATCCAACAAAATGCTAACTGACTTCCTTCAGATGTTTCTCCTTCTTCCTTCACCTCTAAAGACTGAATCACCCTCACTGACTCGTGTCTTTAAATTTCATTTTTCTCTGACCTGATGTGAAGTCGGGACGCTTCTCCACGGCTCCAGTGTTGTTCGCGCCAGTTAATGCAATCCCAGTTCCACAAAAATTGCGACATTGTGTAAAATGTACAGAAAAGTAGAATGCAATGGTTTGCAGAACTCTTAAAACCTGTATTTTATTCGCAGTAGAACATAAAAAATATATCGGATGTGAGAGTGAGACATTTTACTATTTTATGAAAAATATCAGCTGATTTTGAATTTGTCTGGTTGGGACAGGGGCAACAAAAGGCTGGAAAAGTAAGTGGAAGCAACAAGGAACAGCTGGAAGAACATTTTACAGCTGAGCAGGTTAACTGGCAGGTCAGGTCAGTAACACGATTGGATATGAAAAAAGCATCTTAGAGAGTCAGAGTCTCTCAGAAGTAAAGATGGCCAGAAGTTCACCAATTTGTAGAAAGCTGTGTCCACAAATTGTTGAACAGTTTCCAAGTAATCTTCCTCAATGATTAGTTGATTTGACTTTGAATATCTCATAATCTACATTACATAATATCATCAAAAGATCATCATCCGGAGAGGCTGCATCACGAACGCTCTGTGATGGAAATCACTGCACTTCCAGAAGTCACCTTCTGTGAACACAGCTCGCCATGCAGGCTGAAGAAACCATATATGAACTTGACCCAGAAAAGCTGCCATCTTCTCTGGGTCAAAGCTCATTATAAATGGGCTGAGGAGAACTGTTCTGTGGTCAGATGAGTCCAAATTTAAACTTCTTTTTGGAAACCCGGGGACACTGTGTCCTCCAGACTAACCAGGAGCGGGACCAAGCAGCGTGGCTTTGTAGTAGAGGAGTCCGGGTGCTGGACTGGCCTGCCTGCAGTCCAGATCGATCAGCAAACGAAAGCATTTGGCGCATTTTAAAACCAAAGATACGGCAAAGAAGACCCAGGACTGTTGAGCAGTCGGGAAAGAATGGGACAACATTGCTCTCCCAAAGCTCCAGCAGCTGGTCTCCTCAGTTCCCAGATGTTTACAGACTGTTTTTAAAAGAAGAGGGGATGCTACACCGTGGAAAACATGAAACAGTAAAACGTCTCACTCTGCTCTATGTTCTGCTGGGAATAAAATCTGGGTCTATCAGATTTGTAAATCATTACATTCTGTTTTTATTTGCATTTCACACAGCATCCCAACTTTTTTGGAATTGGGCTTTTATTTCGTAGCTACAATCCAAATGCTGAGTTATTTTCTTGAGATTTATCTGAAAATGTCTCACTGTTCATTTTAGTTAAATTAGTTTAATTAGTTTTAGTCATTAAAAATAAACTTTTCATTATTTCCAGTAGCTGCACAGACTCTTTTTTGCTGAACTTTGTGATTAGCTATAATCAGTGATGTTGTGATTGGTTGGTTTATTTCAGAAGTTTTGCTGCTGACGGCAGAGGCCAATCAAAACTGTTTGCCAAATCTAAATACGACTTTGTGGCGAGAAACAATACGGAGCTGTCGGTCCTCAAAGACGAGGTCGTCGAGGTAAACGGTGTAATTTATCTTTGTAATTTTAAATAATTTTATGCATTAACTTCATAGATCAGTATAAAATATACTTGTTCACAATAGGTCTTGGCAGGTGAAATATTATGAATTCAGAATTCCTTTATTTATCCCTGAAGGGAAATTCTTGAAATTCAGTCTTAAACTTAAGTCTTGAGTTAACCGCGTAATCCCTGTTTATGGTCTGTCAGGTTCTTGACGACAGGAAGCAGTGGTGGAAGGTTTGTAACGGCTGCGGGGCGTCGGGCTACGTGCCAAACAACATCCTGGAGATTACCAAAGCAGTGGACATCACTGGCAGAGGAGAGCCCATCTACAGCCACACCATACAGGTAAGACACCTGAACGTCAGTGTTCACTGGATGCTTCATCAGAAATCACCTCATGAGGTTCATTACATCACTGTCACCTCCATCTCTGTGTTTTATTTTTAACTTTTAAAGCTTATGATGCCAAAGAGGGAGTTTGAGTTGTTCAAGGTAGGAAGACTTTGAGATGAGCATTTTAAGTTTTCCAGATTTTTCTCCAGTAGTTTTCCATATGAGCTCATGCTGTATGTGGTTTGCAGTGGATCTTAAAGGAACAGTCTCACATTTTGTGAAAAAAGATTAATTTACAGGTTTATTGATAAACAAAGAGCTTCGGTGCTAACTGCTGCTAAAACTATGTCTTCTTTTTAAAATCTCAAATTCTATACCTGTTTACATCTAACCTTTGTGCAAAGCTAGGCTAACATGTCGTGATGTAACACATATTTCCTGTCTATTTGTAACCACTAACAAACATTTGCCGTGTTGGGTGTATTCCCAGTCTGTAGCTAGCAACAACTAGCATGGTAGATATGCTAATTTTTCTTTTTTTTTTTTTTTTTTTCTTTTTTTGGCTGTTTCTAGCAGTTTCCCTCTTCTTCAAGTCATTGTTTTAAGCACTGATTGCCTAGCTTAAACTGGAACATTGATTAGCTAAAATAAATCAGTTCTCTGTAACCACCATAACAACATTAGCTATACATGGTTATTAATGTTAAATGTGCTGTTTGTGGCCAACAGTAACATCAGCTAGCGACAGCTGCCTTACCGATCGTGTTAGCTGTCTGGCAGTTTCCCCTTGGCACCCCTCTTTGTGCTAAGCTAGGTTAACCATGTATTAGCAACAACCAGGTAGCAACAAATGGCTATCATCCAATACATTTTCTATTTATCAATGAGTTAGAAACACCTATCATAATGCTGGTTAAATGCTGTGTGTTTATAGCTGACCACAACATCAACCAGCTATAAACCCATCTTGATTATACTGACTGTATTTCCCCTGTTTACAGTCTTTGTGCTAAGCTAGGCTATAACAGCGTTAGCTAAAAAATACCATAACAACAGCTGCATTGTTTGTTAACTACCATCAGTGAGCTACTGACACGCTTGCTTTGCAGTACCTACAGACATATTACATAATGTTTGTTATTGCTGTTTTGTAGCTATACTTGCTAGCAGTGTCCCTCTGCTTTTAGTGTTTGTGCTAAGCTAGGCTAAGCAAGTCCTGAATCTCAGATCCGATGTTGATAAGAATGGGATCATTTTTAAGTGTCGGACTGTTCCTTTGGGTGTTATTTAGAGTTTGATCGATGTGTTTGTCAACACTTTCAAAATGTGTAGACGATAATCTCAGTAGATTCCCCTGCGGTGAGTTTGCAGTGGTGTGAATAAAACATTTTGTGTCACCGTTTCACTACCACCATGTTTTATGTTTCATTTCACGTTTCCAGCAACTACTGGGAGAGTTGAATGAGGTAAACAACAAATAGACAACACAACTTTAAACATGGAGGTTCAGAGGTTTTAGTGCAGTCTGTGTCTGTCTAAACACCTACAGACAGTAAGTCTGACATCAGTTCGCTGTTAAATCTGTCCTCCATCAGAAGCAGACGACCCGGTCAGACTACATCCCCAGTAAACCAGTAGTGACTCCAATGCCTCCGGCTCCCACGCCGCCTCCTCCTGCCCCCGCCAGGCTGCCCACGCCACCGCTGCCTCCACCAACTGCCGAGCCCGCCAAGCCAGCTGCCAGCAGCAGCACGGTCAGCCGCCAGAACAGCACCACATCCAGCGACAACGGCAGCGTCGCCATGAGGGACCACAGCAACCAGAGGCCTGCAGCCGTCAACCGTGAGTGATGAAGACATCAGCATCTGTCCAGTTTTCATTTTGACTTTTCTGTCGTTAGATTTGTAGTTGGTTAGTTTGGCACATCCAATTGAATTTGTTTGTCTGATTGGATGACACTGACATTTCCACACGATGTTTTTGACTGCAGTCTGTTGCTTTGTCTCCTCCTGCAGGCAGGAAATCCAACATGGAGGAAGTTCAGGATGAGCTGATGCACAGACTGACTTTGGGTCGCAGCGCTCAGAAGAAGTTTCAGGTTCCTTCTCGCAGCAGCAGCCTGCCGTCCATCAGCATCACCTACGACTCGTCGCCTGACGATGTCAAAGCCTGGTTAGAGGCCAAAGGCTTCAGCCCAGTGTGAGTCTCTGAGAACAAAGCTGGGTGGATGTGTTCACTGTCTGCAGGGAAACCCGAATGAGAGTGAAATTTATGACAAGTGAAATCAAAATGATGCCTGTTATTGACTTATTAACTCTGTTGGTTAGTCATAAAAGTGAATCGTTTGGTCTTTAAAATGTCACATAAAAGATGTCCAAGATGTCTTTAGATGTGTTGTTCTGTGTGACCAACAGATAACAGAAAGGATCAAAAAATTGTCTGACGTGAATTACTGTTCTGTTGATGGACATCAGTGCAGCTGTGAATCTCACATTCATATGGACATTGTTGTCCACAGGCTGGAGACAAACATGTCCATCCTCTTAGGTTTGAAGCAAAACAGCTTTGTGTGAACATGTAAATCGCTGAGGACGTGTCCAGACGTGTCCAGGTGCGTCTGACCTGACTGTGTCCCTGTCCTCTGTGCAGCACAATCACCAGCCTCGGCGTTCTGACCGGAGCTCAGCTCTTCTCTCTCAACAAGGAGGAGCTGAAGACGGTTTGTCCCGATGACGGAGCCCGAGTCTATAGCCAAGTCACCGTGCAGAAGGCGGCGCTGGAGGTGGGTGTCAAAGGTCAAACATGATGTCGCCACAACGGCTTCAGACGTAACTCGCCTGCTGACGTCGTGTGTCAGCTTGTCTCCCGTTTCAGATGTTTTTCTGAAGCGAAGAGTTTAGATGTCAGTGATTATCAGCTTGCTCGAACCCTGGAAACTGATGAAGCGATTGATGAACTGATGATTAAATGGCTGTGGAAACCGTTAGGTTACAGTCCTTATTGTCAGAATGTCATGAAGGAGAACAAAGCTTTTCTGACGAGATTTCCTTGCAGTGTGTTGGTTCTCACATGCTGACTGGATGATTTTGTTGTATGAAGTTTAGCTGAGCAGGCAGCTGCAGGTCTGTTGAGGGTCTTTGTCTTTAAGCTTTCCATCCCCCAACTCTGCCAAGGTCTGGTCTGTGGTGTCTGTCTCCACCTGCAGGTTTTCTTCTGACCCTCCTCTGGTCTTCTGAGTCTCGTACCACATTCATTAAGGTATCGTGTTCACAGATGGATGTTCACAGCTTCGTTCTGTTGGCCAGATTTAAAGGGACAGTCAAACTATTTTAAAGTGATGAAAGAGTCTTCACTTTTGGCGACAGAGTGGAGACAACACAGGACATGTTTCCACTGACAGAAAGTACAGACACAAAGAACAGACGGATCAAAGCAGAGGTGTGGACTCGTGTCACGACTCTGAGACAGACCAACTTTGACACCAGAGATTGTTGGACTGACTTGACATCCTCCTGCTCGACTTGGGACTCCAGCTGTGACTTTCCTATTTTGACTTGTGACTGCTGGTCTTGACTTGGACCGTTTGGGCAGGACTTGAGACTTGTCCCACCTCTGCATTAAAATCCGACAGTCAGCTGTTCTTGAAATCCATCATAAATAGAGAAATACCTTTTCATCTCGTTTCCTGAGTCTGGCTGTCTGAACGAAGTTCTGGATGTTTCATGTGTAGCAGCGTTTTAACGTAGCGCCTGTATTCGCCCTCCTGCTGTGGCTGCACTGTAAGTCCTCCTTAAAGTCCCTAAATGAACCAGCTCTAGAACATTCCACTTCCTGTTGCCCTCTGACCCTGTCAATCCCATAGAGACCAGAATTTAGATCTTCTCTTGGCTGGAATGAGATCTGAAGAGACAAACCTTTGTTCTGTGCGCTAGCTTAGCCTTCATTAGTAGTGAGCTCATTGTGGCACTGGGCTTTGGACCAGAGTAGTTTTCAGCTTGTCCTAACAGGATGTAATCACGCTGAAAGAAAGCGGGAACAATCGTGGATGTCAAAAAAGCTCCCAGCAGAGAGGAAGCTAAAGTGACCTGAATGTGCGTTGATTGGTCAACACATCAGCGTCACCATCAGTGTTTGGACTGGAAACGTCTCATGTTCCAACATGGCTGCAACACATCACAAACTCTTCCACAAGTTACTGGCAGGAAGCTGTCATCTTTCTAAAAGCTGCCACTTGTTTTGTAGTTTCTCCATCCTTTCTGTCAGTCACGTGAACAGTTTACTTCCTTTTATTCTTAACCTTGGAAACATTAACGTACCAAAATAACTTTTTAAACTTTTTCCATCACATTACACTTTGGGTTGGTTAAACTTAGCTTCGCTGAAACAACAAAGCGAACCCAGTTTGTACAGAAACTGAATTTTCCTCTCACTCATTTCCTCAACACGTTGGGACTCATTTAATTTTTATTTATTGAATGTTTTGCATCAGCGGCTGAGCCGACATCCTTCATGTCCAGAAACTTCAAAACGTTCTGCCGTTTTGAAATATAAAATATAAACAAAGCCTCGATGTGAGGCTGAAATCTCAAATGAACGGATGCGTTAGTGATCAAATGAATGTTGGTTGATTTTGGTAATGAATATCTTAAGTGTATTTCTACACTTTGATTTATTTCTATTTTATTTTTACATTTTGCTTAATTTCGACGTATGTAAATAAAAGCAACGTCAATTACTAGTAAATGTAGATTTGTAGAAATGTTGCAGTGACATCAGTTTATTAATTCGGTTATGTTGTTGATGGTTTGTTATCTGTAGCTTTTATTCATTCATTTGAATATCTGTTTTTCTTTTTTAATATTCATTTACTTATTTATTTGTCTTGGTGAGTAATGGTTTGCCCTCTGTGCTCCTCAGACGTGACTTGGTGGTGTAACAGCTCTTTGTGCAGTCGGTTTCAGAAGGCCTGAGAAGCCCTCAGTTTCCCAGCATGCCGCCTGGCTGTAGATGTTGTAATGCACACGCTCCTTACCGCTCACTGAGTTTACATGGAGTCCATCTTCTTGTTGAGCCCATATAAAGGCAGTCAGCGCCGTCAGGCTTTGACTGACCAGAAGATTTTCTCCTCCTCGCTGTTGATAAAATCTTCTGACTTCCAGAAAGTGTCGGCAGAGATGCTGAGTCGCTTCAGTGGCTTCAGAGGCAGCAGAAATGAAGATTTGCATTTCAGATATGTTGTTCAGCGACTAACCTGTGCTTCTTCTCTGTTTCCTCCTTCTGCTCTCACTTCTCTGTATGCTGTCCTCCACTTCCTCCTTCTGCTCGTCTGTCTTTGGTGTCCAGAAGAGTTCAGGCTCTGAGCTGCAGGAGATCATGAGGAGGCGGCAGGAGAAACTGGCAGCCAGCACCTGTGATTCAGGGGTGGAGTCTTTTGATGAAGGCAGCACCCACTGAGCTCCACATGGCCTCCTCCCTCCCTCCTACTTTACTTTCATTTTTGTTTTTTTACACACTCTCCATCCTCAGGCGGCGGCTGACCACGCCAAGTTTGTGGAGATCATGCGGCGCAGGCAGGAACTCCTCAGCTCATCTCCGTAGGAAACCAGCCGGCTGACGTTAATAGAGAATGTTCTGCCATGTTTGCCTGACGTTCACGTGAGGACTTTTGGGGCTGCGGTAGGAGAGTTTTGTTGGCGTTTGTAAAAAGAAAAGCTGCTCGGTAGCTCGTTTTCCAAAGCAAATCCTTTCAGTATTAATGTTGGGAGGTGGCTGGTAGTTTGTGCCTCTCAGGTATCACCACACTGGAGTCACAGAGCTAAGCATCGGCTTTCCTGAAACACAAAACCTTCACAGGAACAAAATGTTTCCAGAAAGAATCTGATAAAGAATCCAAGAATCTTCTTATTCAACTCCTCTCTGAAACTAATCAGAGACGAGTTGAAGTTTCGCGAACAACATAAAAAGCTTGTGTGTAGATAAATCAGTATGTTGTGCTGTGTGTGCAACAGCTTTAGCTTGGAGACAAGCAGATGTTTAACTCTGACTTGAATGTGTTGATGATAAACTAGAAGCACAAACTTCACACTACTGATGCGTTCATGTACAGAAAACAGAAGAGCTGAAGTAAAAGTTGGCTCGTTTATGTTCTAATCCAGACTGAGACCAAGAGAATCGTGACATTCATAATATGTAATCTTTTATTTTACGTTCAATAACTTATTGTCACTGACAGTAGAAGTGATCGACTGGAAGAGTGAAAGTGAAAATCCTTTAAAATGTCTAATGTCTGAACATCATGTGATTTAGAGTTAGTGACACAATCACAAACTGACTGAAATGTTAGATTTGATGATCAGCTTTTTGCACAGTAATTAAGAAAATCTCTGAAGGTTTTTGTGCAGGAAAGTTAAGAATCAAACCTGGAAAATTCAGTGTTTTATAATCGGCTGCTTAATCACATCGTTAAGTCTCACCCTGAAATGACTGTAGTCTGCTGTCGTCAGAGCTGCAACAGGCCCCGCCCACAGACACAGGTAGCCTCAGGCCCCGCCCACAGACACAGGTAGTCCTCAGGCCCCGCCCACAGACACAGGTAGTCCTCAGGCCCCACCCACAGACACAGGTAGCCTCAGGCCCCACCCACAGACACAGGTAGTCCTCAGGCCCCGCCCACAGACACAGGTAGCCTCAGGCCCCGCCCACAGATAACCTCATGTCACACAACATGAGTGGAAGCACCATCTCAGTCTCTAGATGATATACAATTCAGGTGGGCTACAGATTTAATCTTGTGTTTCCACTGGTCCCAGACCAGGACCTGCGATGGTAACAGTTAAGTGAGGCGTGCATGCGTATTGTGCAACAGTGGCGATAAAAGCAAAGGATGTGCATTTGAAGTATGTTTGTACCTGAGCTGCCTCACATGCTGCAAATGTTCCCACACCGGCTTCTTTCTGAGAAATCAGCAACCAAAATCTGTTTGGAAGTTTCTCAAATGTTAGAAAACAAACAAAAAAAAGTAATCAGTAAAATATTTTCTACAGCAGCACAAAGTAATCACAGCTTTCTGATCGATTTCTATGGAGCAGCAGATCATCACTAGCTGGAGATAAAGTACAAATATGTAAGTAAATGTACACAGATCCTGCATTCTTTACTCGCCGTGGCATTGATTGTACTGGTTTTGTTCTCCACGTTGTAACCTAATTGATGTAGAAGCCAATCGGACAGAAACATTAGAGAATTTACGACAGAAATGCATTTGTCTGGTTATAGATTTCATGGTGCCTTGACCATATAAATCTGCTCATTCTGCAATAAAAAAATGTAAAAATCATTTCATGTCCCGAGTTTATCCTTCGTGACATTGAAGTGGGATTGTCTTGAAGATAACCAGTTTTACCAGTTTGGCTGCTTAGCATCTGCACGTTTCACCAACTTCACTTGGCTCCCAGTCTTTGCTAACGCTCAGTCTCCTTTAGTTGGTTTTTAATACTCATAGTTTTACAGTGTTAGTCAAACTTCCCGAGTGATAGATCTAACTAACTAGTTGAGTGTAAGTGACAGTGATGAAAATATCCCATTTAAATTTTAAATTTTAATTTTAAATAAAAGGTTATAACCTTCTAGGTTTGGACCTTCAGCATTCCTTTGGCCCGTGAAGCTAACGTTACGTTAGCTCCAGCAGCTCAAATCTCGTCACTATCAGAGATAGTTTGAATATATGAAGCGAAATACGACCAAAGTTACTGCAACATTTTATTTTGTTCCAACACGCACACACATTAAAACTCTGTGACGACATCATCCCTCAAATTTTAAGTGACACAATGCACGAGAAAATGGCACCAATGACGCACAGTTTCGACTGGACACACACGAAGCAAGAGGAACAACTGAGTAAGAGTGTACAGTGCTGAGCTTTCGGACGTGGTCTGCAGGCTGTCCGTTGGTCTTTATCTTCTAAATCTTTTGACAGTTGTGCCAAAGTGTGTTTCTCCGGCCACAGATGACTTCTCCACGTCCACACGACGTTTCCCGCCCAGCCAAGCGCCCGAACGTCAAGAAACCGAACTGTGGTGGCGACGAGAGAACTTCTGGCTCAGGTGATGATTCACATATACAAGTTTTCAAAAACAAACCTCTAAAGCAACGATCCCACAAGAATTACTTTGTAATGACGACTAGAAACAGAACAGTTAAGCAGTAGTAGTAGTAGTAGTATGTACAGTACATTGGATATCTAGTGATAACGTAACCTCTTTCAGGTGGAGTGGGACTGAACCAAACAAAGACTCTGAATCAGTTTACAAGTCACCACTCAAGTGTCCAACGGCCTTTTTACAAATTCGCTGCTTTCTTCCTCTTCTTAACAAACCGGGTACAGGATGTGGTCAAAATAGCAAAGAGCTTTTCCTTTTTATTCAACTTGAACATTTGGGGAATTGTACAAAAATTGTCAGTCATAAAAATTTTTGAGGAGCCATTTGGTACTTTGAGGCGCTGTACCTAATTTTGACATAAAACTAGAAATTTTGTTTGAACCAAAAGGTCACAATGACTGATTATTTTACAAGTCAACATTGACGTGTCCACAAACCTTTTTATATACACAGATCAATTTCAGCAACCTTTCCTGGCTAAATATTTTAATTATGCTGGCTATTTAAATGTTTGAGGCTGCCTCTTAAGATAAAAACACGTAGTTGAGAAGTTTGTTCAGTTTTGGCCCTTCAGTGTGTCCCCTGTGTGGGTATTTTGACTATACCCTGTATATCCCGTGTACAACGCGAACGAGGCCGACCACCCCTCTGCTCAATAGACATTCTCTAAAGTCATTAATGAAGTGAGAAATTAATTTGAGTTTGCCCTTCAAGTCAAATGTCGAGTAGAAAAATGGAAAATGAACTAAATTACTGTAAATCTGAGCACAAGCGGACAGGATGAGTTTCTGTACAGAGCTGTGCTGTCGGCCCAAATAACGTTTAAATGTGAATTTTCAGTTTTTAATGCTAATGTTCAATGGCCTTTTGTAACAAACTATAGCAACGCCAGGTTAGGTATCATACCAACATTCTCCAATATGAAAGAAATTATTTTATATCAAACGTTCTGTCTATGTCAGGTGTTTGTGGGCACAATACCAATTGTTGGCATTTAGGTAAAAAACTGTATTTGAATACCGTATTTTTCCTACATTTTTCAAGTAAGCAACATCAACTATGGGTTTAAATCAAAAAATAAAAAACCATTTGGCAGTTGATCCAAAACTTGGAGATTAATAAAAGAACAAAATGGCTCTCTACCAAAGTTTAGTGTTTGGGGTGGTAGACCAAATTTTGAGGTGTCATGATGTAAGCAAAGCATGTGAAGTTAAAATGTTAACACCTTTTGTGTGATTTACATTTAAACTTTATGTTTCTGGGCAATATTTGCAGTTTATTGTCATAAATTATGGTTCAAAAGTTGCTAATTTGATGGAAGAAAGATATTCAAATTGTGCCCGGGGCCCCAGAGAGGCTTGAGATGGCCCTGGAGATATGTTTCTGTTATGTCCCAAATGCAGCGACATAAAGGGAAACTATCCGAGTAAGAGTCCGTTATATGATGTGATCCATTTCTCCGCTGTTTGTTTCCTCAGCCAACGAGCTCACAAACCTCTGCGCTAGTCTAAAGTGAATCTACGTCTTCAGATCAAGATCCTTCGTCACAAAGAGCCCACGGTGCACATGACGAGACGTAGCAGCAGAAACGCTTCCCTTCTTCTGTCAGCAGGTCAGGCAGCACGAGGCCTCAGTGCAAATACCAACTACAGCTCTACAACCACAGTCTCTAACGTCTAAACTGGCCTCGAACGCGCCCAGCACGGCGGGATGGCAGCAGGAGGCACACGTGTTTCCACAGAAAGGAGTCCGGTCCCTTCAGCAAACATTCAGACCTTCGACGTGCGATTCCACAGCTGGAATAAGAAGTCTGGACACTGTATGGAATCGAGCAGCATTTACTGGAATCAGTACCAAAACACGCTTCCTTAACCCGACGCTGTCTGGAATGTTCCAACTGCAGCAAAACTTAACCAAAGTTTGACAGCGTTGGCATCTTCAGCAGGTCGGAAACGTTACAGTCCGGAATGCGTCTCTGAGCACAGTGAATGTCTTTAGGTACGAAAAACAATAAAAATCAGGTTCAAGAGGCCAGAAAGCAACATCTTGTGCTCATTTTGTTGAATGTCCGCTTTTGTCCAATGCTTGCTGGGTTCTTCCGGTGACGGCGATGTGCAGCGGTCCTGGCAGTCAGTTGGCATGTTTCGATGATCACGTTACAGTCTCGTGTTTGGCAGTGTGTCACGTTTCGTTTCTACTGCGCCACAAAAGCCAGGAAAGCTGCACGCTGCGCAGAGGTGAACATGATTAACGATGCAGAAATGTAACGAGTGATGAGTTACTGTCGAGGCGGAGGAAGAGGCCCGTGTGCTTGCTGGTTTTTCAGCTACTCCTGAGATTAAGAAAACAAATGAAAAACTGCTCAGTCCCGCCGACTCGCACGTCATCTGAACGAGGACAGACAATCTCAACTCCTCCGGCTCCTCCCACCTCGGTCAGTCCAGTTCAGGGGGCAGGGTTGTGGTTCAGCGTGTTGGTCGGTCAGTGAAGGCTCCTTAAGGCAAAACTCCATCCCATGCTTTAACACCAATTCAAACAAAAACCTGTTTTTTTTTTTTTGTTGATTTCTTTTTTTCCTTCTTGTGCCATTAGGATGTTCTGCTGTCTTGTTTTTTTGATACTGATGATGAAGCGGATCTTCTTCTGCAGAGAATGGATGCCTGAAGCACTGGAGATTGGGTGTGTTCGCAACCTGCAAGACAAAGAAAAGGGACTTCATGCACGGCACAGGGAGGTTTTTATTCACGCTCGTCAGGATGTGGTTTGAAATTATTTGTTGCTCTTTGGTTTCTTAAAATTTGATTTGTCCTTTCAGCCAATCAGAGCCAAGGACATTCAGCGAGACCTCAGAGGACAATGAAGTTAAAGGTACCTTCTTCTGTTTTTGGTAACCTTTTATATTATGGCTCTTATGTGCTCCATAAATTTGTGGTAATTTCAGAATAGTTTGCTATATTTTTTTTTTCCCCCTGAATTCAATTGAACCAATAGGAAGTAATAATAACATTGTGAGTATAGTTCTGTCATGGAAGTATTAGAATTATTAGGAAAATTACAGACTTTTCCTAATAATTTACATAAAAGATGCTCCATTAATATTAATAATCAGTTAAAAAACATGTAAGAAATGGTTTATAACAGCGGTTCCCAACCTTTTTTTGCGCCACGGACCGATTTAATATCAGACCGTATTTTCACGGACCGGCCTTTACGGTGTGGCGGATAAATACAACAAAATAAAACGATAAGACGGGCATAAAAACTGGGGTATTTTTTAAATATAACGATAAACGTGAATCCAATGTGTACTCTCAACTTTATTAGCAGCGTCTTCGTGACACTGCGCCAAAAACATAACATTAGTAACATCCTCTTTGCCCTGAACGCTCTCTGGTCGCTATGGTAACATTTAAACATGCCTTCAAAATAAGATAAACCGCAAAAACAAAAAAAGTGCATGAAAAATACAACTCACCATAACGCTGAATCAGTTTCTCTGTAACGAGACTGTCCCATCCAGGGCCTTTCCCCTTTCCAGAGACGTTTGTTTTTCACTCATTTTGCTAGTTGTGCGTTTATTTTTAGCGAAAACATCAAATCACATGACTGAGACGAGCGTCTTGACATGCGTCAAGAGTGAGTCATAGACGGATGTAACGGAGAGAATCCGGTCATTTTTCAAAATAAAACATCGTTCAGCCTCAGATAATCAATAAAACGGAAATAATGCAAGTTACTTATTCTTTCTGTGCGGCCCGGTACCAACTGACCCACGGACTGGTACCGGGCCGCGGCCCAGGGGCTGGGAACCGCTGCTTTGTAACACACTGTAATGCAGTTATATGGAGACTTTAGTGCGCTTATTGCTCAGGACTTTTTTTAACGTGAAGACACATTTAATATTTCGTTCATCTGTCTGAACAGCAAAGGAGTTATTGTTAGGAATAAACACGTGTATTACAGCCCTAAACAAGCACAAACAAACAGGATGAAAACTGACATCTGATTGGATGTTAGAAGGAGTGTGCGAGACTCACGTCTGGAGGAGCCTCCATCATTATGTCTTGCTGGCGTTCTCATAGATGACATCAGAGGCGATGGACTGCTGCTTCTTCTTCTGCCACATCAACAGGACGCACTGATGGATGAAGACGTACTGCTCCTGCACAGAGGAAGAGACTTGTACCGGTGAGCGGGAAGCACCAATCAGAGAGGTCGTTTGATGGACAGTTTGAGGCTTTTAGCCGTGCTGCACTCTGGTTGGTTTGATCAGATCTGAGCCCGCGTGTGGACTAAAATCGTTCTGAGGAAGTGGTCTGGAGCGGTTCAGTTTTGACCTTAACAGGCTCCCGCAGACAGAGGCGCTTTGCATTCTGGGATGCTGATGAATGAACAGTTATTAACAGGCTGCAGCAGAATAAATGGAGGTCTGATGGAGGGACTGGCTGCTTCAGCCATGAGATTTTACCTCAGTCTGGACCATGGACAGACGGTGTGAACGCATCTCAGACACCATCCCCAGGATATCTGCGAACTCGTGTTCTCTGATGTGCTGCATGAGACGATCCAGAGCGATGAAGGTCCCCGTCCTGCCGACTCCAGCACTGAGGGAGACAGACAAAACCTCTGCCGTTGCTGCCAGCCAACCACATAACGGACATCACTTCACCTGTCTGACAGCATCTCTATGGATCTGGACTTCCTGCTCTGTGACTCAGCGACTCTGATTTGTAGAGACTGTTCAGATAAACATTACAGCCATTATGAAAAACCAATCAAACCTTGTTTTCTGCTCATTTTACTTTGCACCTCACTTTATTTTCATCTACTTTTATTTTTCTGCGTTCTAATGAAACTTGAGTGATGATAATAACTAACAGTGGAATTCAGTTTGGCTTGTTTACGCTATATTGAATATATACTGATATTGAATATATTATTGATTATTATTGATACTGAATGCCATGTCGTCCAGCTTCTTTCTTTGTCATACAGATGTCTGAATTTTTGATCCAAGCCTCCAGTCTCACGGGGGGATTGATGCTGTACTGTAACAACCTCTTAATGTACTTGCATGATAAATGTGGCTAACGTATCAAAAGTAGTGCATTAACATGCTAAACTTTGTCATCACCACAACTGAGCATGCTAACCATGCTAACTATATGGATGTAAACATGGTTTATGTTAGCATGCTCACATCTAGTAGCTATCAAATGTATGTTAACTTTAGCCACAGCACATCCCACTAACAAACACAAAGAACAGAGAAACAACATGACGCCTTGTTTACAGTATGACATCATACTAAAGCGCGACCATTGTACTGTCATACGCGTCATTACAATACAGTCCTACTTTTTTTAGTCGATGAGCTAACTGTTGATGCTAGTCGTGCAATAGCACATCACACAAGCTAGGTTGCTAACAGTGAGTTAACATGGTTTAACTGTGACCAATGACTGCAGAGGATGCTGCATCTCTTACTTGACATGTATACATTATAAAGTTACAACTGAAAAGGCTGGATGGTTTGCTATTGGTAAACAGCACAAATTTGCAGGTCAAGGTTTACCAACGTTAAACCAAAGCTAACCCTGAAGTGTCCTAAAATGGCCACCGTACAGAAGATACATCCTTTTTGTTTAGGAAACATAATGAGGTTTTAGTTCCGACCTGCAGTGGACTATTATGGGGTCTTTGGTCCTGTTGGCCTGCTGACGGACGATGTGGACGAACTGCAGGATGCTTTCGATGGCGTTGACCGTGGGGACGCCGTGATCTGGCCACGAGGTGTAGTTCAGGTGGAGGACATCCTGTGTCTCATCAGCCTGCAGGGGGAGACAAAGGTAACAGGAATAAGAGACTGCTGGGTTTCTTAGAGCAGCCTCTGGTGGTCGACAGAGGAGGCAGCTTTGACCCGCAGCTCACACTTACATATCCCAGTCTGAACTTCCTGATGGTCCACTCTGGAGCCTCCGATTCAGAGAGCATCTCCACGCTGATCTCCCCGTACATCACAGGTTTATCTGTGAATGGCCAGTAGTGATCACACTTTACCTGAAAACACACGAAACAGATTCAGGACCAAGGCAGCATTCCACTCAAACTGGACACAGGAAGTTGAGCTGCATTCGTTTGTCCTCTTAGGGGCAGCAAAAAGCTGAAAGCACACACAGCAGACTGGATTATGTCACGTTCCAGTGAAGGTACTACAGGAAGTGAAAATAAAACTGACCCTCCGTCGTTCGTTACACTGTGTGAGCATGACGATGATGGGAGATTTCTGCTGCAGAACCATCTTCCAGAAGTCGTTGCGAGTTTCAGGCAGCGGCCCCTGAGTGGCGATGTACTCTTTAGAGTGTTTGTAGCCCTGAACACACAAACACACAGGAAGTGGCTGAGCACAGGTGAAAGGATGACAGGCAACACTTCACTGTTTGCTGCTGGCTGGAACCAGCGTTTCCTGGAGGCAGACTCACAGGTATGTAGTTGGCGTTGATGTAGTCTGAACCTTCGTCGTTGTGCATCGAGATCAACTTCACCCGACTGAAGTCATCTGCAGGGAGGATTTCAAAAGATTGACAGGTTGGCCTGATGTGAATATTCAGCGTTTATGTCCGCTCCCACAGCAGGATTTCATGTCGCCACAAACTAAACAACATGCAAACATGACGACGCTCTGCTGTCGGGTACTCACAGGGGAGGATGTTGGTGTATCTGTTCTTCGGCCTGTTGATGGGCAGGTCTGCTGCATCATGGGAAAGATCCAGACCAACACTCTTCAGCTCCTGCAAAACATCAACATCTGTCAAACATCTGCAGGATTCGCAGCATCGAATGCTTTTAATGTGAAAGTGTGCAGCTTTTGTTTTGAAAAGTGCCGTACAAACATGGACTCTGCTGGTCTTATGTCCACTAGGGGGCTAACTTGACACCAGCTGTCACCATCCAAGTCAAGGGTTTAGGTGAACAAAAATACACAAATACTATCACATACTGGTGTTATTGTAGCTCCGCCTCCCGGCAGGTAAGCACTGATTCACCTCCACGTAAAGGATGTAGTTAAGCCTTTACCTCAAACTGCAGGGAGAACTTGTAGGCCGAGTCTTTGCTCATTTCTTTGAAGTACGCGTCAAAGTCGTCCAGCTGCACGGGACTGCAACGAGACATGAGCATGTCAGAGGAGACGGACGAGAACACAGCCGGCCACACGTCCACACGTCCACACCAAAGATCAAAGTCTAACAGGTGTAACGTCTCGTTTCGCTCTCTGAAAGCACACGACGGATGTTCAAGTGTGAGGAAGACGCTTCAGAAGACCCGATTTAAAGGCTTCGTCCACCTGAGCCCTTTTTCAGACTGCGGGTGATTAGTCTCATATTTACATTCACTATCCCTGTCTGCCTGTCTGTCTGTCTGTCTGTCTGTCCGTCTGTCCGTCTGCCTGCCTGAAGGCAGTTGTTAGTGTGATGGCAGCACACACACACACACACACACACACACACACGTTGTTTAATCTTGTTACCTTGTTAGCTTCCGCTTCTTTAAAGCTGTCTTGCTCCTATAAAATCCAAACATAAAGTTCCTCATGAAGACACCTGACATCAGTCAGTCCAGTAACCACAGTAAGACCACATCACAGTACTGTGTACTCAGACCGTGTACTAGTCCTACAAGGCTGTTCACACGCTGCAGACCTGCAGCCTTCAGGGTTTGACCGATGCGGGTTTTTAAAGATTTTACTGATGGTCAGTAAAAGTTTAGAATTTTAGGTTGTTGTTTGCTCTTTGTGTGTTCATGTTCATTTATCATGTGTAAATATGACAGTTCAGCTCAAATCCACAAAGTGTGCGGAAAAATGAGAAAATATTTCTGATCTGATTTAATAGAATGTATGGAAATTAAACCTGGATTTTGTGTGTGTGTGTGTGTGTGTATATACATATATACACACACATATACACATATATATCATTTCCAATGAAAGAGAAAAAGTAACATCTTCTTTCATGATTCATTTCTTTAGGGTCAAACATTTGAATTTGTTTGCTACCTGGACAGAGAAAATAAAAATTCCACTTCAAATTCACTTTTATTTTTACCATTAAGGAACGTGACGCTTGGACTACAGGGTACATTATTTGCCAGATTCCATTTTAGTTTGAAATCTAAATATTGAAGACTGTACCTTAATTTAAAATGTTTGTCACACATCACGGACCAAATGAAAAGTGAATTCTCCAAGTGGTAGACTTTGATTAAAGGCCCGTATGGAACCCATCCATCAGTCGAACCACAGAAAACAGAAGAACAACAACTTCATGCTCGGTGATCTGCCAAAATCACCTCCAAAAACTGTTACCTGTTTCCATGCACACACACCTCCATATTAGGCATTCAACGCTAATTCATTTTCTACTCTTCATGCTTCTGTATTGTGGAGTCAAATGTGGTCCTTTAAAGATCCACTCTCTGGTTGTGTTTCAGCTCCCCAAATCCACCACACGTCCTGTCAGAGCTGATGTCCTGAAACTGATGGCTTAATTGCAGGTCTGTGGATTTGGGAGGCTTGTCAACATTCAGGAAGTGCAGCTTTAACTAGAAACATGCACTACACAATCAGAGACAAGCTGGCAAACAGCAGGACGACACACTGAAGAGAAGGACAGACGGCATGCAAACACCGGACACGCAGCACAGCCTTAGTTAGCACCGACAGCTAGCATCATGCTACACCCAACATGTTAGTAGAAACACACTCGGTGTGACTTTGAGAGATCAACCACACACACAGCATTGCAAGACAAAGTTCAACATGTCAGAAAAATCATCTGCTGACTTCCTGTTCCTCCCCGGGAATCAAACCGGACATTAAAACATTTATGGATTTCAAAATGCAGCTTGTGGAGGCCTTGTGGTGTTCTGATCCTTCTGGTCAACAAATCCCACGTACAGACTGAAACAGGCCTGAGCCGAGACAGGCTGCTTTACCTTCTGCCTCTGTGCTGCACTCACACTCACACACACTCAGACACACTCTCACTCAGACACACACTCAGACACACACACTCAGACACACACTCAGACACACACACAGACACACTCTCACTCACACACACACACTCAGACACACACACACTCACTCACACACACTCTCACACACACTCAGACACACACACACTCACACACACACACTCACACACACACTCACACACACACACAGACACACTCTCACTCAGACACACACTCAGACACACACACACTCACACACACACACACACTCTCACTCACACTCACACACACACTCAGACACACACTCTCACTCACACACACTCAGACACTCAGACACACTCAGACACACACACACTCAGACACACACTCAGACACACTCTCACTCACACACACACACTCTCACTCACACACACACACACTCTCTCACTCTCACTCTCACACTCACACACTCTCTCACTCACACACACACACACTCACTCACACACTCTCACACACACACACTCTCACTCACACACACACACTCACACACACACACACTCAGACACACTCTCACTCACACACACACACTCTCACTCACACACACACACACTCTCTCACTCTCACTCTCACACTCACACACTCTCTCACTCACACACACACACACTCACTCACACACTCTCACACACACACACTCTCACTCACACACACACACACTCTCTCACTCTCACTCTCACACTCACACACACACACTCACTCACACTCTCTCACTCTCACACACTCTCTCACACACACACACACACACACACACACACACACACACACACACTCCTGGTGACACAAAGATGATTTGGTGCTAAGAGCTGAGCAGGTGACAGTGTACAGTGTACTGTACACACACACGCGTGTACAGTACATGTGTGTGTGAACATGGAGGAACGAACTCAGCTGCTCTCTAAACTGTGTTTGTCCCACAAGGCGCAGCTTCAGGACGCTTGCTGTTATTGAACGTATGTGAGTGAGCTTCTGGTTACACACATCACAAGTATCTTCTGTCACTGAAGGTACTGAACTTTCACTCACAGATCACAGCTGTACAAAAATCACTTCAGTAAAATGTAAAGTGACGCCTCCTTCACAGTTACTAAAAGTGTTGTCTACAAGTTAACATCCAGTCCTAATAAGCTGACACTAAAACTGACCCTTGTGGGACACCAGACTTAATGTTCAGATGGAACAAGGGCCACATCTAAACTGTGGCGCTAATGCGGCAGTTTGTTATGGTCAACCACGTCAAGACTGTCCTCCCAACAGCATCAGTCATCTCAGCACAACAGCATGTGAGTGTGTTCAATCAGCATGTGACAGCACCATCTGGTGGCCGCAGCAGGTATGACTCGAGTCTGTCAGAAGCAAAAGGAGGAAGTCAAGTTATGTTAAACAGCCACAAAGTCTGCAGAGGAAGGAGGACGGGACTGGGTGGCTCAACAGAACCTTGAGACTTCACTTCCTGTTTCCTGCCAGCAGTCTGGTTTATTATATCTACGACCATGACCGTTCCTAACCTTAACCGAGTGGTTTCTTAAAGCCTGTTTATGACGGTCCCTTACCAGGCTTCCACAAAAGCAGCAGGCCTGGTCTTTTCTTGGGATTTGTTGACAACAGGAAGAACACAGAAAACCACCAGACTTCAGATCCTGAGATGATCTGAGGTCCCTCAGGTTCAAACGGAGAGTAAAACCATGTCTCTGATCAATACTGTGGGCTGTGGCTCTGCTAAGACATGCCCCTGACAGTGCAGTGTTTCTGGCCAGCAAGTGCTTACTTACCAAGGATTAATATAAAAAGCCAAAAGATAGTCAGTCCAAAGGCAGGATGGCAGTAGGGTAAGGAAGGCAAAGAGGCTTCTTCGCCTGAAGGGGGTTCAAATAAAAAACATCAAACAAAAACACACACAAGAAACAAAATAAAGAACAACAGACACCAGGGGGCGACAGAACACGGCGCTCCATTAGTAAAGAGGCACAGGGCGTCGACAGCTTCACATTAGTGCTCAACACAGAGTTAATGCTTCATGCAGCTCTCAGAAAGTGTCCCGTTGTCTCTCGGGAGGACAACGGGACGTCAATGGCCGCTCTGTCTGTCTCACTGAACGACCTCCAGCCAGAGCCTGTGACATCACTGCGTCCTCCGGGCCTGTCCCACAATGCAACAGTCGGCCAGGACGCTCATCGTGTATTAACAGTCCACATTCTGTCCCTGCGTGGTGACGTCAAACCACGTGGCGGCTACCCTGACGAACCTTTAACAGCGCCGTCACATGACGTCACATGACATCACTGACGCAGGCTTCCGTTTCCTGTTCCCGAATATTAAAACGACGGTCTTATTGGATTCCTGGGCTTTTCTGGTGCAGACGGATGTGTGTGTAGAACAGATTATCACACACACCGAAACCGAATCTCTGGTCAGACTCATAATCTCGTTGACTTTGCCTCCGATTTCAACCCGAATGTTTTTCCAGTTCTCGACGGCTTAGTCGGATAAAACGCTCATTCAGCCGCTCGCGTTCAGACAGCATTCAGGCTTATTTTGTTCAATGAAAGGACAAACACATTTATGTCTGTCACAGTAAGGCACAATATGTTGTTTTGGAGTCAGGAGGGAAAGTCAGGTTCTGGATCTGCATGAGACCTGAAAGATCTGATCTGTTCCTGCTGCTGCTCAGGCACATTTAAGGGAAGCTCGAACCAAAACTGAAAGCTTAAAGGAAGTTATAGGATTTGGAGACTCAGCAGGAAGTCTGAGGGTCGGTCCTGCACTCGTGTCCCCCTTCACATCCACGTCGCTGTTCATCATCCCGCAGCACAGACGACGAAACCTTGAGACACCCGACACGCTCGGTGCGTTTCCCTCCACGCACACACGGCTGCAACACATCAAACAGCGACGTCTGCCCACATGCAAAGTGGAAGCGTGAACACAACTCCACCGTCACAGGAAGAAGACACTCTGATGGACATGTGCGTTCGGTGATGGAAGGTCAAATACAACAGCAGATGGAAGCCGAGGTTCTGCCTTAACTGACCGTCTTTCAGCTGTTATATTAATCACTAATCTCCAGATCTGAGTGTTTGAACGACCAAATGGAATCCGTCAAAAAGGATAAGTGACTGAACTGTCGTGTCTCGTTTGTACAATTTAACTTCACCCACAAAACAACCGTTTGTCCTTTTAATCTGAGATTAAGGGAAATCCTGAGCTTTCATCAACAAACAGCCCGTTTCAGAGGGGGGCTGAGCTCATCATCCTCATCCTCATCCTCATCATCATCATCATCATCGTCACCTCACAGATCAGCTAAAATCTGCAGCTACATTTTCAAATCCCTAATCCACCTCCTCAGTCAGCCGCCAGGCCGCTAATCTGACTCTGACTGCTCTTCGACGGGCTCTGAGGCAAACCGGACCCCCGGACGCTGAGGAAACACCCACTCAGGGCTCAGGACCGTGACGTCTCAGCTTCAGATTACACGTTTTAATGCTGTAATGTGATTGGAAGCTGAAAAACAAATCGGGGATCCTACCAGTTGTAAGGAAGCTTTCCATCTCGTTCGAAGGAAGCGAAATTGACGAACGTCTCAGCGCCGCACTCTCTGAAACAGAAAACAAACAAACAAACACGTCACACACGTGGACAACGCGGCGAGAAACAGTGGAGGACAGTTTGAGGAAGTCAGAAATATTTGATGACCAATCGCTAAATAGAGGAAGTGAGCTTCAAAGTACGGGTGTGAAGAACTGAAACTGAAAACTGCGAATGACACAACCTGACAAAAGTTTACTGACTCGTGTTCCCGTGAGCCACACAGCCGTTAAATTTGTGCTTAAAACAGCTCAGGACTGATCAGGAGGACAGCTGTCGGGACCTGGACTGACCCAGACCAGCATCCGGTCCTGACCATCCTGTCGCCGTGTCCGGAGATTCAAACGATCATTACAGTTAAGCTGCACCTGAAACATGTTTACATTTAAGAGACTTTAGTTTGTATTTCCTACTTTAATGGCGTCCGGCCTCAGAGGTGCGCCGACTTTCCTACCTGGTCATCTGCAGGTGCTTCTTGCGGAGGACGAGCAGAAACAGAACAAGCAGGCTGATGAGCAGGATGCTGAGGACGGCCAGAGCCGAGATGGCTGCTACGCTGGGGTTCATCTCTTTAGCTGCACGCACACACACACACACGCACACACACACACACACACACACACACACATATCAAACAGTGTATGTGATGCACAAGCCTTCCCTGGTCTCTGATTCGCTCCTGTTGTCTTAATAAATTCATCAGTACGACTCACTAACTGCTCGATGTTTCAGACCTTCCAGCTGCTCAGAGTTTTAATTTGACATGTGCAGGAAGTGTCAGAGCTCAGACTGTGGACTCTGACGGTGTGGACGTATTTTCACGGCTCCTCTGATTGGTTTAAGGCCTTTTCGGGTTCAACCTCCGTGCACATCATCCATTTTACTGTATCAATTCAGTGCTAATGAGCACAAACGTTGTGGTGAAGTCCTGGATTTGAAAACCTTTTGTCAGCTCGTTAACTAATGTGGAAAATCCATTCAAACAGAGCCGTCCATAGTGCGTCCAGTGACTTTTCCCCAAACCCTGAACAAACCCCCCCCACAATCTGCCGCATGTCCACACAGCAGGACATCATCTCCGACGTCTACGCCTCGGGCGCAGCAGCGGCGGGCGGACGGCGCCACCTACCGGCGGTGCTGATGGTGATGTGCGCGGGCTTGCTGGGTGTGCTGTAGCTGAAGCTGGTGACGGTGCAGTTGTAGGTGGATGAGGGCATCAACCCAGACACCGTCACCACGTGGGAGCTGGCCGTCTGAGGCTCGCGGGCCTGGAAGAGACGAGACAACAGGAGTTTAAAGCATCCGGCGAGAGGACAGACGTCAGGGTCTGCCGAAGGCCAGCAGGACGCGAGTCCACTCACATGACAAACCGCCTTGTTGTTTGTTGTGTTGGTACAGAGTGTGTGCTTTGGTTTCACTCTTCCCTTCCTGTTTCAGTCAATAAAAACCACCTGCCAGGACGCTACGCCGCGTTCGCCCAAGACGAGAAAATTCACAAGCAAATGCAATCATTTTACTGCAGTCGAAACCAAGTGATGGCGTGCTTAAGCCTGGTGCCGTCATTACACGGGTGATCAGCTGTATGAAGGACAATACAATCATGGACAACAGATGAAGAATAATCTGCCTTCCTGCATCAGCAGGACAGGAAGTCTGAAAGATGAGCTCTGACCCCCCGAGGGAAGCTGAGATCCAAACCCCTTTTACCTTCAGCTCCTTGCTGGGTCTGCTGGGCTTGCAGAGGACCTGGTAGTAGTCGACCACTCCGTCCTCGGTCCACAGCAGAGTCACCGACGAGTGAGTGGCGTTGACGGCGTACACGGATCGGGGCGGAGCCGGCTCTGCAACAAACACCACGACACACACCGTCACAATCTGTCAGTCACGAGCTGCAGGTGTGAAGCGGGTCAGAGTCCGCCGAGTCACAGCAAACCCCGAAGACGCCGAGGACAAAAATACTCGAGTTCTCTGTCGAAAGAGGAAGTGGAACAAATGACGTTCCACACAGACTTGCAGTTTGAAGCTGCAAACCGAAGCCACCGAGAGCCACGCGCTCAGCAGGTCAGCCTGGCCGGTCCGGACCACCTGGCTTTCAGACCACGACTCAAAGCCAGCAGAGACCAGCTGAAAACAGTCCAGGGGGGGACGCGTGTCCTGGTCCCACTTCACCACTGAGGGACGTCTGGAAACCACATCCAGCATCAGCATTTTGACTCCTGGTTCCCTTTACACACACGTGACCTGAACGTGTGTGTGTGTGTGTGTGTGTGTGTGAGTGTGTGTGTGTGTGAGTGAGTGTGTGTGTGTGTGAGAGAGAGAGAGTGTGTGTGTGTGTGTGTGTGTGTGTGTGTGTGTGAGTGTGTGTGAGAGTGTGTGTGTGAGAGACTGTGTGTGTGAGAGACTGTGTGTGTGTGTGTGTGTGAGTGTGTGTGTGAGAGTGTGTGTGTGAGAGACTGTGTGTGTGTGTGTGTGTGTGTGAGAGTGTGTGTCTGTAGCCTGTGTATGTGTGTGTGTGTGTCTGTAGCCTGTGTATGTGTGTGTGTGTGTGTCTGTAGCCTGTGTATGTGTGTGTGTGTGTGTGTGTGAGTGTGTGTGTGTGTGTGTCCACACTGACCCAGCTTGATGATGTTTGGCACTGAGGTGTTCCTGCTGCGCTCGGTGCAGGCCGTCACAGTCAGGTTGTAGATGTCTCCTGGAGGCAGGGGGAGGCTGGCCCGCATCACGTTCCGAGTCACCTGACGGGACGCAGCGTGAACGATCACCTGTCACATTCAGTGCACTGACAGTCTGACATCTTAAACTGCTTCTGAGCTCAGAACACATTTCCAGTCTTTCACAGGACCCGATCCCTGATGGATCGGTTTCCACACGTGACGCTAACTGTCTTCCATACGTGATTAATGTCAACGTCCTGTGGACCCTTTAGGAGTCCACCTCTGTTTATTGTGTCTCTGAGGGACAACACGAGTTTATCGGTCGTGCCAATTAAAGCTCCGACCCTCAAACCGTTAACGATGCGAGTCGGGTCTGAGTCTGCCGCCAACACAAGTCACGGAGAAGAAGAGGAGCGGGAGACGAAGCAGCAGAGACGGCAGCTCATCCCTCTGCTGCTAACCGGACCATCGAATGGACCCCGAGGAGGCCGTCGATAGCAGCCCGACCCGACTCTGAACTGACAAGCTGCTGCTGCAGACTCCCAGACAGGTCAGACAGGTCAGAGTCCAGAGCAGCAGCTCGTCCAGGTACCACACTGCCCACAGGTGAAAACACGTCTGTCTGTCCCCTCAGCAAACCAACACGACGTTTCATCTGACACCAGCAGAGGAGGAAGTCGAGTCCAAGTGAGAACATCACAGTGTCAAAACACTCTGGTACAAGTCCTGCACTCCACAGTCAAGCTGGGTACAAGTACATAAGTACTACCTGCTAAAGCTAAAGCTAAAGATACAGACTGACTGAGACTGACTGGGACTGACTGAGACTGAGTGGGACTGACTGGGACTGAGTGAGACTGAGTGAGACTGACTGAGACTGACTGAGACTGACTGAGACTGAGTGGGACTGAGTGAGACTGATTGAGACTGACTGAGACCGAGTTGGACTGAGTGAGACTGACTGGGACTGACTGGGACTGACTGGAACTGACTGAGACCGAGTCAGACTGACTGAGACTGAGTTGGACTGAGTGGGACTGACTGGGACTGACTGGGACTGAGTGGGACTGACTGGGACTGAGTTGGACTGAGTGAGACTGACTGGGACTGACTGGGACTGACTGGGACTGAGTGGGACTGACTGGGACTGAGTTGGACTGACTGGGACTGAGTTGGACTGAGTGAGACTGACTGGGACTGACTGGGACTGACTGGGACTGAGTGGGACTGACTGGGACTGAGTTGGACTGAGTTGGACTGAGTGAGACTGACTGGGACTGAGTGGGACTGAGTGAGACTGAGTCGGACTGACTGAGACTGAGTTGGACTGAGTGGGACTGAGTGGGACTGAGTTGGACTGAGTGAGACTGACTGGGACTGACTGGGACTGACTGGGACTGAGTGGGACTGAGTTGGACTGAGTTGGACTGAGTTGGACTGAGTGAGACTGACTGGGACTGAGTGGGACTGAGTGAGACTGAGTTGGACTGAGTTGGACTGAGTTGGACTGAGTGAGACTGACTGGGACTGAGTTGGACTGACTGGGACTGAGTTGGACTGAGTTGGACTGAGTTGGACTGAGTGAGACTGACTGGGACTGAGTTGGACTGACTGGGACTGAGTTGGACTGAGTGAGACTGACTGGGACTGAGTGGGACTGAGTGAGACTGAGTCGGACTGACTGAGACTGAGTTGGACTGAGTGGGACTGAGTGGGACTGACTGGAACTGACTGGGACTGAGTGGGACTGAGTGGGACTGAGTCCACACTGGTTGGTTGGATGAAAGACTCACGTCGATGGAGTAGCTCCTCTCTGGTCCTTTCTTGCTGATGGCCACCACCTGCCAGTGCAGCATCCTGGAGTGCGACAGGTCGATGAAGAGCTCGCCGTACGTCCAGCGAACGTACAGGACGCCGTGAGAATAATCCACAGAGGAGATGTGAGGAGCTTCAGGAGCTGAGATGTGGATGAGGACAAAAGACACGTTTCAACGTTTTCATTTTCTCAGACTCAGACTCTCTGCTGCTGTTTGTGAATCGCTGTTGGAGCTGAACGATCGCCGAAATGTTAAATTCAAGCTGCGGCGTGTAGGATTTAGTGACATCTAGTGGTGAGATCACACATTACAAGCAAATGGACGTCTCCTATCTGAAACCCCAACAACTAACGACACTGAAGTCCTTCTGCAGAGCCAGCGCTGGGTTTGTCCCTTCTGGGCTCCCGTAGAGACACGTGACGCGCGGACTCGCTCGCGTGCTGACAGTCAGTCAGATTACATGACACGGAAACGGCGGGTACCTGTGACGAAGCTGACGGTGGAGCTGTCGCAGCAGCTGAGCAGAGGCTCGCCCCACGTCACCATCGACACACGGAAGTTATAATACCAAGCCGGCAGCAGATCCGTCACTCTCTGAGAGGGAAACCACACACACACCGAGTCACACGTCTGCTCAGGTGTTCTTCTGAACACACACCAAAAGCTGCCACAGAAAACCAGTCTGTCTGCGTGTGCGTGTTACCACTGAGCCAATGACGGAGGCGGTGGCGGCGATCTCGTAGTAGGTGGTCCACTCCGAGGCCAGAGTGACGGGGTTGAAGAAGAAGGTCTGCAGGACGTACTTCCTGAAGGCGACGTGATACGGACGCTGCCAGCTCAGGATGATGGCTGTCGGACTCAGAGGGTAAACAGAAAGCTCCCGCACACCTGTGGGCTCTGACACACACACACACACACACACGCACACACACGCACGCACACACACACACACACACACACACACGCGCGCGCGCGCGCGCGCACACAAAAACATGTACACACACAACAATAAATTTAAAGCGGCAGTGAACATGTGGACGTGTGTGGAAGTGCTGGACTCGTCCGGCTGCTCACCGATCTCGATGAGGACCGGCTCAGACGGAGGACTGATCAGGGGTCCGTTGGTGTGATAGACCACCACCCTGTACTGGGCGCCGGGAGTCAGGTTAGTGATGATGTCACTCGTCGAGTTTTCCTGCAGCACATAAACAAACAAATAAAATGTGCTGCCAAGCCGAAGGCGAAGCCGTGAAGCCTTCAGAGAGCAGCCGAGGCGTTCAAACGCATCGCTAACGCTAACGAGTTCAAACGTCCAGTACTGAGAACCAAGACCGCGTTCTCAAGTGCTTCACGCCAGGAATTTACTGAAGTGACAACATCACCAGATGAACCGACAGCAAAGTAACTTAGAAAATCATAAAAGCTCAGCGCTGAGCTGCCGCCGAACAGTCTGACTGTGTCTAAACTGGCGTCGCTCTCCGCTCAGCGATGGCGTTCGGCTGTCGGCGGAGGCGAGCAGCTCGCCGAGAGGCCGTCATGTCTACTTCAGGTGACTTCAGTCAAAAAGAGTCTGCGGAAACCAGCCGGCGACTCGAGTGCTTCGCACCACGTTTGTGTTCTCACACCTCGAAGTGGAGCGACGACGAGTTGGCTCACGCTTCGCCACCAAAGCTCGGCGAGACTCAGCGGGAGCCAATTAAATTTAAAGCGTCTGCGCTCTTCTCAGCATGTTTTTACTGTTTCATTTTCATTTAACAAACGTTAACCCTGAACGTGGACCTTCGCCCGCTAAACCCAAGAGGCAGAAACTGAGCCGAGCTCCAGGTCACCTCGCTGCAGAACGTGTTCTCCATCCTCTGGCTCAGGCTCGGTCTGAGGCAGGTCGTAGAGACCACCGACACCAGGCTGCCGTTGTGGTTCTCGGGGGACGGAGCCCAGGAAACGGCGGCCGTGCTGGAGTCCAGCAGTCTGACGCTGACAGCCTGCGGACGCTCTCGGAGCTCCTCCAGCAGCTCCCCACCAGGACCTGGAGCGGATCAACACTGTTAATCACAATATAAACTCATAGGGCAGCTCGGGTCCGAGACCTGGTTTGACTCCAGTTCCTGTCAAAAGGCGTAAACACATGAAGCGTCAGGACGTACTCAGGTAGAAGGTGAAGCCGGTGTCTGCGGTGCTCTCACGGGCCTTGCAGTCCCCAGATGAACTCAGGGTGGTGACCTGGACTCGGTACGTCCCCGGTTCTGTTAACTCGGTGAAGAACTCATGAGTGTTTTCATCCACGGTGGCCGTTTCTGTCGAGTTACCTGAAAGACAGGTGAGGAGAGGTGAGCATGAGTTTCCTGAATATCAGCGACATTAAACCTCCTCCTCATCGTGGCTGGCGAGGCTAACGTTTACTGGCCAACGTTAGCTCACGTGTGGCAGAACAGCTTTGAGTTCCACAGTCAGAACTGCACTGAGAAGTCAGACTGTGGTTCTTTGGATCAAGACCCATCTGCAGAGGGGAACCCAGATCCCCCCGTCCCAGCTTACCGTCTCTGTAGATGTAGATGTTGAAGCCGTCGTAGCTGGTGGGCGGTCTGGGCGGCTGCCAGCGCAGCTCCAGCAGGATGGGGGGCAGTTTTGTGGGCAGGACGGAGGCTTCAGAGGGGAGGCCCATGGCCGATCCCGGGTCGTTGGAGTCCTCGTACTCTGACACCACGGCGTTGACGAACTCGTCCTCCCTGTCCGCAGGAGACGAGTCGCTCGGGTCCAGCCAGTAGCTCTGAGTCGTCTGGTTGGTGTCTGCAGCGTCCGTGCCGGTCAGGTTGTGCGTTGGATTGAAGGGAACCTGGGTGGACGCTCCCATCGCCTCCTCAGAGGTGCCCTCCTCCTCCTGCTCCTCCATCAGTGGGACGTCCCGGGCGCGACGGGAGGCTTGCCCGCTGTCCTCGGGCCCCTCAGGAGCGACGACGCTGGACGCTTCACCTGGCAGCGTCCTCTGGCTCAGGTGGACAATCTTATGGGAAATGTTGAGGGGGGGGTAGGGGACTGAGACCACAAAGAGGACAGAGAGAAGACAGGGAGGACACAGAGCAGTCAGTCTTTATGTCACTGATATGAACAGACAGGAAACAAGATGAATGATTACTGTTGTCTACGGACAGGAACAACTCATCCCGGAGCGTCACGACCACCTTACGTTCCACCAGTTTACCCACTAAAAGTTAACAGACGCAACAGGAAGGTCAGCCCTTCGTTTGGACCCAAAGGTGTTCCTACAGCTTCACCAAAGGCTTCAGAAAGGATGACAAGAACGTCCTTTCAGATCGGTCTGGGACATCAGGGCTCCTCAAGACGAGCTGCATGGAGCCTGTTCCTGTTTTCAGAGTCATGTTTGATGGAGGAGGAAACTTCACCTGACTCCATCATGGGGCTGAGGAGACGGTGACTGTCCTGTCCTGTGTCTCACCTGTCCTGTGGTGCAGAGGAGTGTGTGTGACGTCGCTGTGTGAAACCAGTGCAGTCTGGTAGGCTGTGGCCTCGGAGATGAGCTGGAAGGTGATGTTGCGGTAACACGTCCCCGGTAACCAGTGCTTGAACACCGTCTTCCCCTTGTAGAAATCTACACAAACGCAGAACCAGTTTTTCTGAAAACCTGCACCTTGACGAGGACATTTAATCAAAGCCTTTTAAGAACTTTTTACTTTTACCTTTTTTCTGCACTAAAAGTTTCAATAAGGTAAAACAAACACTTGAACGTGATGTTAATATGCACTACTAAAACGCACCAACTCACATTCAAAAGCCTTTATTGTGAAGGGCACACAGGAAGTGACCAGCATCGGGCAAATCTTATATAAACAAAGGTTAGGTAACACTGAAAACCCATCTGCGTCCTCTCTAATGAGTATAAAACCAACAACGTGAAGCATTAAACACTCCTGCTGTGTGGTCACGTGATGAAACTCAGCCGTGACGACATCATGACGTGTTAGGAAGCGCTTGTCACACGCTGTCATGATGACGTCACGGCGTGTGCTGCTACCTTTGTAGAGCATCGAGCGTCGCTCTTGTCCTTCCGTGTAGCTGATGTTGACTCTGCTGAAGACGTTTCCAGCTGGAGGCTCGATCTCAAACACCACGCCGGTCTCCGGAGAGTCCTGATAGTCTGATATGTGAGCCGTGTGGACAGGAAGAGGTTCTGAGGAGACCAAACATGGACACAAAGGATCAGGATCTACAGAGTTCACATGTAAATGAGCTCATGCGGTTCATATGTTCTGGACTAAAACCTCGGTCGCGTGTCAGACCAGTCCAGTTTCTTACTTGTGAGCACAGACGTGGTCTTGATGGGCCGGGACCAGCTCTGTCCCAGTTTGACCAGCAGTCCCACAGTGTAGCAGAGACCGTGAAACGACGTGTTGAACAGCAGAGGCTCGCTGCTGTTGACAAACCGAAGCAGGATCGGCTGAGGCTCTCCGGAGAACTGAGCTGCGTACGCCGTGACGTTCTCCTGCAGGTCTGAGCGCTCCAGCGTGGCCACAATCAGACCGCCATCGTTTACGGACACCTGGAACGCCGAGACGCTCTGGAACGGACAGAGAACAGGTTAGTTTCACACAAGCTGCAGTTCAAACAGAAGAAACAGAACATCCAAAACAACACAGTGAAGCCTGAACTATGAAAATGAAACTGACTTCCTGTAATATTTCTGCAGTAATTTATTCTGACTCGCGAATCATTCAAAGGTGGACTTCATCACTGCTGTTCCAGGTTTTCTGGTCCCCCTCCCGGACTGTCCACACTCCAACCACGGATCTCTGGGTTCTGTGCATTACTGACCTACTCACTGCTGTTCTCATCTCCTTTGCGTCCTGGGAAAACTGAATGTTCCCAGGATCCCTGAACTGTCACACTGTCCTTCTTTTTTATTTTGATATTTCAAACGAAACAGTAATAATGTGTGTTGAAACACTGTTAAGGCTCACGCTGATGGTTGTCGTGGTAACGCCACATGCTGGTGTATGTGCAGGAAATGCTCCTCCAGCTGACGTCCTGCAGTCTGATTGATTTTTGCATTTCCTGAATGCCAGGATCAATAAAACTGGCTCTCCTCAGCCCAGCCTCTGAGCTGCCGTGATATCAGCTGGTTTCCTGTAGCTGAGGAGGTTTTCGGGCGGCTCTGATGCTATCGGACCTTCTTTCATTAACTGTGACAGCGGGAGAGCCGACTCCTCGCCGAGCTTCATCTGTGCCACAGGAAGAAGGTGAAAACACGACCTCAACCGCAATCATTTTCCCTGAACACAACAAACGCGTTTGTCCCCGAAGAAGTCGGCCATGAGGACAGGAAGCTGCTGCTCACACAGATAACAATAAGAGATTATTAAAATCTACCGTCAGCCATTTCCACTGCTCAAACATTTTGGACGGCAGATCGGGCAGTGACTCGATCCACGATCACTTCCTGTCAACAAGATAACCAATCAATCTGCCAACCGCTTCAGCACTCGTTTCTGATTAAGAAATAATCTCTCAGGATGTGACAGAAACCAAAAACAGAGTTTCCAATTTAAACTTTTTAACTTCCACTATCCATGAAATTCAAAAAATGCATGTAGAAGTCGCCAGCTAATGAATACTCAAACTAAAAGTAACTGATGCTAAGTCAAGCTACGAGCTGAAGCTAACCTGCTGCCTAACAACTGCCCAAAATCACTGACCCACTCAGTACCATAAACACAGAGCTGACGATGAAATTAACACCAAAACATCAACGCTAACAGTACACTGAAACACGTCACTCACAATATTCACATGATCCACTCAAACCCCTCCGAACTCTCAACGCTCGGCAAAGCGGCGAGATTTCAGTTTGCTTGGGGTGCTTGGTGACGTAAGCTGCCTCCTGTAGGGGGCAGTCACTCGCTATGCACGTTTACAACACAAACATAAAATACAAATACTTTGCACTAAAATGTCAGGTCCAAAAAGATTTGGACCTGAATCCACGAGTAGATGGATGGATGGATGGATGGATGGATGGATGGATGGACGGATGGATGGATGGATGGACGGATGGATGGATGGATGGATAGACAGATTGACAGACAGACAGACAGACAGACAGACAGACAGACAGACAGACAGACAGACAGACAGATAGATACTTAATTGATCCCAAGGGAAATTCAAGAGTAATACCACTAAATACTTTAGGAGGAAAGCTGCTCTTGAAAAAGTCCAGGATGAGGTCTGCTCCAGTAACACAGCGCGAACCGGAGGACCTGGAGTCCAGCATGTCGGCAGGTCTGTGACGTACAGCTGCTGAAACATGTGGACAGACGCACACAAACGAAGAGTCTCCACCAACTCTGGCCATGTGGATCAGGAGCTTATCCATCTGCACGGATTATGTCCCACTTTTCTAATCCGACTGACAGAGAGCGAAACCCTGAGTCGATAAACACGAGCTGCCCTGAGGCATGCTGGGAGTCTGCTTCACCACAGGGACCTTTCAGCTTTCATGTCTCCTTCTACAAGCGAGTTGAGAATAAAAACAGATTGAGTCTGTCCAGAGGACATAAAGACTCGCTGTGTGTCCGTCTCTAATCGGCGTGTCACAGCGAAGACGACTGAGGGCGAAAACGTGATGTTCACTCGTCCCTCAGTGAATTTCTCCTTTGTCTGGTCTCCTCGCTGACCCACAGCCACAAGGACGCAGGAAACAGTCTGCGCTTCTCCCAGATAACCCGAACCTCCACGTGAAAGTCTTTGGTCTGAACCTGTGCGGTCTGATGTCTGGAGGAGACGCGGATATTAAACGTCCTCCATTCTGACTCCTGACTCAGCCAAAGGTCAGCTCTGTCAGGACGATTCAAGTCAGGGTTCGCCAAAGCTGAAGCTGAAACTGTCATTAGGTGTTTCTACTGAAGTTCCTCCTGTTTGTTGTGATTTTTAAGCCACTCCTGCACCGCACTGACAGGAAACAAAGCGCCATCGTGTTCTCACCGCTTTACAAAGCTGTCTTCACCACAGCGGCTGTGAAATCCTCCGACTGTGATCAGACCTCCACAAACACCTTCTGCCTTTCACTTTGGGTGGCCCTCAGCGAGCGTCAGTCAGCGTAAAGGCGGCTGATCCACGCTCGGGAAGGCCTGCACCATCCTCTCCTGGCCTTTTAAAAATGTCAAGCCGCCACTCTGCTTTAATCAGATGTGAAGTGAGACAATGAGGGGAGGACGAGGATGAGGGGGAGGAGGAGGAGGAGGAGGGGGAAGAGGAGGGGGAGGAGGAGGAGGGGGATGAGGAGGAGGGGGAAGAGGATGAGGAGGAGGACGAGGAGGAGGAGGATGAGGATGAGGAGGAGGAGGAGGAGGAGGATGGGGAGGAGGGGGAAGAGGAGGGGGAGGAGGAGGAGGGGGATGAGGAGGAGGAGGAAGAGGAGGATGATGAGGAGGAGGAGGATGAGGATGGGGAGGAGGGGGAGGAGGAGGAGGAGGAGGGGGAAGAGGAGGGGGAAGAGGATGAGGAGGAGGAGGAGGATGAGGAGGAGGATGAGGAAAAGGTCTGTCACTTTACTGACAGGCCTAAGAGAAACACGAGTGTTGGTAGCTGAGCTGCGGTCGGCCTTAGCGACCACAGCAGGGAATAAAAAACGAGTGCTGATAATGTTTGTCATCAGTCCTGCAGCTCCTGGGTCATAAACCAAAGCATTGGACACATTAAAAAGTTATACTTCATCCTGTGGAAGTCAAGACAATATACACACACACACACACTCACACGCACACACACACACACACACTCACACGAGGACCATCAGACATCATCCTGAGGTGGTCAGCTCAGGAACGGGGATCCACGAAGGTCCGTCGCTGCTCCGCTGTTGCCATGGCAACAGGGATGAAAGGAGAGACACATTTGGGGAGGAGGAGATGCTCATTATGAGTGTGTGATTGCAGGGTTACCATGGAGACGGCCGAGAGCAGCGCAGGTCTGAGCTGACTGAACTGACCTGAACTCATTCAGACTTCACAATGAAAACCAGCAGGAAAACCAGCTGAAACCAACGAGATCCTGCAGCTCAACTGCTCAGCTGCAGAAACAAACTCTCTGATCGTCGTCGTCGTCTCTCTGTTTTATCGTTCATTTTAAAGTTTATTCCCCTCCTCTCTCTTATTTTGTCTCGTTTTACTTTTGTTCTTACTTTCTGAGAGCTTTTCAGAAACGCTTTGCTGTTTCCAACACCAGCAACGCAACTTAAAGCTTTAATACTCCAGCAGTGACGTACCAACACGTACTTCTACTTCACAGAGCTTCTGAATGCAGGACTTAAACATTTTCAAGGAGCTTCACGAACAGATTTCAGATTTCGTCCACCGCTGGTGTTTCCCATGGCAACAGATGACTGACAGCTAAGAGTCAGTGCTGCTCGGAGACGCTCTGTAAACTGTGTACTCAGTAAACTGAGTATGTTTACTGCATCTCAGAGTGTTTTACTGCAAGGCTGAAGAGAATGAGACCCGAGTGACACACACACACACACACACACACACTCTCTGCTGAATGAATGCAGTATGTGACCGTGTGAATGTGTGAATGGGGGGGGGTCACTCGGGGGGGTCAGGAGGCGTTGCCCTCAGGCAGCTGCCAACATTATCATGCAAACCTCGAGGCTTTTGTGTTCATCTGTGGCGGGGGGCCGGGGGGCCTCGCAGGGAGGACGGGGACGCCCACCGTCCATTAGACCCTGAATGGGACTGAGCAGGTCCACGGTGACGGCAGCTCTAAGCCCTGCTTCAGAGCCACGTGACAACGCAGCAACACTTTCTGCTGGAAGACCGAGGCTCATCAGACTCGACAGATGACTGACACTTCCCTCTTCAGTCAGGAAACAACTTTAAACCACATCTCAGTTTGACTCACACCAAAATCGAGTTGGGGGATGAAAAGCGAGCCCACAGGATGAAGTCTGGCTCAGCGCTGCTAAAAGAAAACCCAGTCCTAAAGGCCAACGCGGCAGTCGGACCAGCAGCGCAAAACCCCGACACATGCAGCCTGCTGTCACGTGCAGCTCAACAAGCTCCAACAAAAACAAAACTCACATTCACAGATCATCCAGACGGTCTGAAAGTGGACAGGTGGGACACAGGTGGGACTGAGCTGATCAACCGAGTCAGGGTCCACCAAATCGAGCCAACAAGGTATCGGCTAAAGTTAGCACATTATGGCAACCATGAGATAACATTTACTGATCAGTGATCAGGGTTTATCAATAATGAGATAACAGCGAGTTTCAGCTCTGCCACACGTCTTCGTCTATCAGGCAACGTGGCTGCTCGGACAGCCGAGACGTGTCACTAAACCGCAGTACCTCGCCGCCAAAAACTGGTGAAGCCGAGCCTCAATAAGCTGATTAACCGTCACACCGGACTGTAACGGACGCTTCAGTGAGGACAACAACAGGCAGCTCAAAGTGCCGTTTGGATTATCACAGTCAGGGTTAATCCCACTAATAATCTGAGGATGTAATCAATGTGGTCTGCTGAGCCAACAGCCGGAGGAAAACGTCCCAGAGACCAGTTTAATCAGAGCGAGTTCAGCACGCAGACGAACACACCAGTTTATTCCTCCTGCTTCAGACTGCTGCCAGGAGACACACACACACCCACACACACACTCACACACACACAGATGAGGTCTAACAGACTGATTCAGATGAACACAGGGTGTGCAGCAGCAGAGTGGACTGAATGAAGTCACTTTCACTTAATCTGCTTCAGTTTTTCATTTTTCTCAGTTTGTCGCAGCAGAAATGATCTGTGCGCCTGATCGATCAGCTGACCGATCAGCTGATCGATCAGCTGACCGATCGCTCAGGTTCTCGTGTGAGGACTGAAAGTGGTTTCACCTCTGACACGAGTTCTTCGGTCGCTGCGGTTTTTCTGACTAAACGTTTTCCTCCACGTCAGAAACACAACTTTAAGGTCTGAAAACGAGGTGAAGACGAGGAGACAAAACGTCCTCCACAGGAAAGCAGAGCTGATCCAAAACGTCTCCTGTAACCCGTTGGACATCTACGACAGCCTGGCGCTCAGATGACTCCTGAGCGCGAGCAAAGCTTGCACAGGACCTTCAGCAGGTGACCACCAGGGGTTTGCTTCTCTGAGTCGAGGCACATCACCGGCAGGTGACACTTTCCACCCAATGTCAAAGCCCATGAGACGTCAAAGTCCAAGCTAAAAGTCCAGCACACCAGCGGGAGACTCTTTGTCCCGTTCGGTTTCATCTCGCTGTGTTGTTGGGTACCAACAACAGGATGTGAGAACCACCGACCCTCTCGTTAAACAGACACGGACTTCACTGACCCGCTCCAGACTTGGACCACCCGCTCGTCCTCGTCTTAATGTCTGACTCGCACATCCAGCCGGCGTCTTTAAACGGCTACAGCACACACACGAGGCCGGTTTTACTCAGCGAGGCGAAGGTCCGTTTCCTCATTGGCTTTTCTTTTCTGTGGGGCTCCAGCAACAGGAAGAAGCTTTGAGTGCAGGATCCTGCTCGGCTGGTTTGATCCTGCTGAACAGCCCGTTAGCTACATTAGCCGTGAAGCTCTCTGGCTCTGAACAGGTTTTGTCTGACGGAGTCACAACAGGAAGGCTGATGTGTTACACTGACATCAGCTCTCACTGCCTTACCTGGAACAGCTTAGACCAGCGCTGGCATCTGATTGGTTGTTTCTGTAACATTCAGAGGACGACGTGATGATGAACAACAAGGAGCTCTGATCGGAGAAAATAAAGGACAGCGAAGCCAAGCAGCGTTTCCTCCACACTATCATCTCAGCTAAAGATGGGACACTACCAAACCAACACGACTTCAACATCTACCGCCTGGTGGTCACGCTGGGCCTTCATCCATCCATCCATTTTCTATACCGCTTATCCGTCAGGGTCGCGGGGGAGCTGGAGCCTATCCCAGCCGACTACGGCGAGAGGCGGGGTTCACCCTGGACTGGTCGCCAGTCACTCGCAGGGCCAACACACAAAGACAGACAACCACACACTCTCACACTCACACCTAGGGGGCAATGTAGAGCAGCCAGTTAACCTAATGTGCATGTTTTTGGTATTGTGGGAGGAAGCCGGAGAACCCGGAGAAAACCCACGCAGGCACAGGGAGAACATGCAAACTCCACACAGAAGGGCCCAGACCGGGATTCGAACCTGGAACCCTCTTGCTATGAGGCGACAGCGCTGACCACTGCACCACCGTGGCTGGCAGCCCGTGGAGCAGATGAACGCTGCTCTGCATCCTGCTGGCTCCTGTTAAACCTCCTCACAGTTTGGACTGAAAACACGAATCATCAGCAGACAGTCAGGTGTGTGTGGGGAGGAAGAGCTGACAGCCTGGGGAGGAAGCTGCATGTCTGACTGGAGTTATTCAGGTTTTACTTCCTCAGAGTCTCTGAACGCTGACCCAGACGGACCCAGGCGGACCGAAACGGACCCACAGGGACCCGGAGGAACCACAGGGACCCAGAGGGACCACCCAGACCCACACGGACCCAGACATCCCTCTCAGGCTGAGGGATAAAGAACGTCTCTGTGGCTGAGAAGAGAGGAAATGTGAAACTCAAACCATCACATAAACCTGAAGAGTCACACCACGAGCCCCCACAGAAAGACAGAAGAACTGATTCAGAGCAGAACGTGATGCCACCTGACGCCACCTTGAGTTCATATGAAGTGGTCAGTCGACTGCTCTGCTTCACTGAGCCCCGCGTTGGACCACGACTCCGGCAGATCGACGTACACTCCCCGTCCCAGGTTGACCGGTACTGTTGCACATGAACATGAGCCTGGTGCGGGTTCCTAACCGTTAGTCTAACATCGTCCAATCAGACTCCAGTTCAGCTGACAGGAGCCTCCACACAGGAGCCTCCACACAGCCCCCTGACTGGCACACCTGTGCAGGTGGCTGACGATCACCATCAGCTGCTGTGTGTGTGGGATCGTGTGTTATCTGCAGTGTGTGTGTGTGTGAGAGAGAGAGAGAGATGCTCAGTGATGCTGACAGACATGCAGGACTCAGTGAGCCTGCAGCCGACTGACCCACTTTCTGCAGGGCCCGACGAGCTGCTGGCTGCCTCACAGCCCGACCTGCGGTGCCACAGCGCGTCCATCTCACGGCGGCACCAGCCGCCCCCCTCCCCTCCCCTCCCCTCCCCTCCCCCCTCCATTAGCGTCGAGTCCCTTCGCTCCGTTTGGACGACACAAAGCGGCGCGGCGGCCGCTGCACGTCGACAGGCGGCAGCTGCTCCAAACATTCAATATTTGGCCGATAAAAGCGCCTGCTTACCTGGCCGGAGCTGAGCAGGCCCAGCGCGAGGAGAAGCACCGACAGCATGTCGTGTGTGTGTCAAACAGTCCGTCCACAGTCCGGCTTTCTGCTCCCAGTCTGCTGCGCATCCAAACAATGGCGACTTCTCTGCTGCATCGGAGCGCGACGCTCCGCGGACGGGTTCGGTCTACGGTTTGTTTCCGCTGCGCAGCTCTAGCTCCACACCTTCATCTTCGTCGTCCGAATCCTCAGAGTGGACCACCGCTCGAACCGGACCAGCTGTGTTCGGAGGAAACGGGCCTGGCCCCGGCGTCCATGCCGCGGCCTGGAGACGAGCAGGAGGTCGGCGTCGGTGATGAAGCTGCTGCTGCTGCTGCTGCTGCTGCGCGGCGTCGCCCCGCCCTGCGCTCCGGAGGCTGCACGGAGACAGAGAGAGAGACACACACAGAGAGAGACACACACACAGACACACACACAGAGAGAGACACACACACAGAGACACACACAGACACACACACAGAGACACACACACACACACACACACACACACACACAGACACACACAGGCCGTGATGGACTGAGCATGTGCGTGTTTTCTGTGTACTGAACTGTGCTCATTACGTTTACTGCATCCGTGTGATTATACTGCAATGTCCCACACAAGTAACTGAGTACATTTACTCAAGTATTGTATTTAAGTATTTGAGTGAGGGACGACCATTATTGACATAATACTCTCTGTACGAGTACTTTTACTTCTGGTACTTTAAGTTCGTTTTCACGTACTTCACTGAGATTCTGGTTTCATTTGACGTCTTTTTGCTGACTGACGTGACTTCTTCTCTCGTGACATTCATGACGTCACTACGCCCCCTGCCGGAAGGAGCGGGGAACAACACGGAGTAATAAGCAGTCGAATGGCGATTGATCATCGATTGTGATTAAACTTTATTGATCCTCAGGGGAAACCAATCAACAAGCCAACAGGATGTGACATAAAGTGATAATCATAACACAATAATATCGAACATGAATACTTATACTTTTGGTTGTGTAAGTATACTTTGCTGCTTGTACTGAGTGTGTGAGTGTGTGTGTGTGTGCTCGCGCGTGTTGATCAGGATCACATGATGCCGCAGTAAACAAATCCATGTTTACCAGATGGACACGCGTGGAGTCATGCGGGTCTCACGATGATGTCTGAGCTGCCAACAGGAAGTTCCTTATATGGAATTTGACCAATCAGACCCGAGGTTGTTGATTTCTACTAAAACAAGAAAAATACTTTTATAAACATTAAAGCTCACAGCTGAGAGGACGGACGTGTTGGACATAGTCAGAAAATACATCAAAATACCGAAATACTGCATCAGCCTCACTGTGACTGCGCTGACGTCACACCTGACACTTTGGAAGGAAGTTACATCCTCAATTCCACCTTAAATAAATACGAAGAAGAAAATCACACTCTCTCTCTCTCACTCACACACACACACTCTCTCTCTCTCTCACACACACACACACACACACACTCTCTCTCTCTCTCTCTCACACACACACACACTCTCTCTCTCTCACTCACACACACACTCTCTCTCTCTCTCTCACTCTCTCTCACACACAGACACACACACACACACTCTCTCTCTCTCTCTCTCACACACACTCACACTCTCTCTCACACACACACACACACACTCTCTCTCTCTCTCACTCACACACACACTCTCTCTCTCTCTCTCACTCACTCACACACACAGACACACACACACACACACTCTCTCTCTCTCACACACACTCACACTCTCACACACACACACACACACACACACACACACACTCTCTCTCTCTCTCTCACACACACTCACACTCTCTCTCACACACACACACACACACTCTCTCTCTCTCTCACTCACACACACACTCTCTCTCTCTCTCTCACTCACTCACACACACAGACACACACACACACACTCTCTCTCTCTCTCACACACACTCACACTCTCACACACACACACACTCTCTCTCTCTCTCCCTCACACACTCACACTCACACTCTCACACACACACACACGCACACACTGTCTAACATCGCTGCAGAGATTTTACGGGGAAGTCAGGGGGATTGTGGGAAGTGAGGCTCAGACAGGATCAGAAATGTGCAGAAGAAGAAAAAGGGTGCGTTCACTTGCACCGTGGCGGACAGAAGCGGTCAGAGGCAGCTGAAGCGCTGAGCTCTGAGCTTTGGTGGCCGATGCTGCCTGTGTGGAGACGCTGAGCAGGTCTGGTTGATGTGCTAACGCTGACGCTGCGCAGCCTCACTGCTGCTTCACACGAAGGTGACGGAAATCAAAAAGCTGTCGTGTTTCTGCATGTGTCAACAGCAGGTCGCTCTGAAATGAACGAGCGCGGATCTGACAGCAGATTAAAGCAGTGTTACGAACAAATAAAGAAATGACATTAACACGCTTCTCAAGGCACCAAAATGATGAGAAAAATAAACATAAAGAAATATATGAAGTGGATATTTCTGCTACGTTCTGCATTTGTTCCCCTTCATCTAAAAATGAATACAAAATAGAAAATCAAACGGGGAAGAAATTGAACAGGGCAATTACTGCAAATAAAAATAAATACAAAAGCAAACTAAAACGCTAACATCAACGTGTCACATTTATTTATTAATGGCATGTTTAATATTGGCATATAAAGGCATATTTCTCTCTGTATTATTCCTTTTTGATGTGCGTCGGTCCTCCGAACTCCTACTTAAACAACGAAGCAGCTCACCTTTGTGTTGTTTAAATTGGGTGTTAGCTGCTCTGTGGCCACAGGGGGCAGCACTGACACACAGATACTGAACATGAACATGAAGTCCAGCACAGTGAGAGCTCAAGGCACTTCTCTCACTGCTTCATTTCAATAACTGTTCAATGATCAATACTTCACTGAAGACTGAAAACTGATGTTAGAACTCAACTGGTTCTTCTTCTCTCCCACTAATTATGTGATGACCCCACACATTCATCCGGTGGTCCTTTGGGGGGCCTGACTGTATATGAAGTAGCTCAAAGTACTGCAGTACTTGGACACATGGACTTCTACTTAGCATGAGTACTGAGTGTTTTTACACTGCAGTACTGGTACTTCTCTGACTGTTTTGTGCAGAAAGTTTAGCTGAACTGAAGGCCTCGTCAGTGATGAAGTTTTCAGAAGTCAAAGAGCCGCCGGTTTGTGTCGGGGCAGGAAAACGTCTCCCCGGTCAGCAGTTTGTTTGTGGGAAAGACTGAGGACACGAAGCTCGGCGGACTCACATGAGGACGGACACACACACACACACACTCCTCGTTCTGTGTGTCTTCTTCACGTCTGTCTACCAGTGAGGACGTCCTGAGCCTCTGCAGCAGGCAGACTCGTCTAAGCTAACGATGTTTCTGGAGAACAATCGTCTGATCGTCACTGCAGAGCCTCTGCTGGACGTTTGTACTCTGAATAAATTGAAGTCTGCACAGGCGAATCTTCAGGCGAAGTTTTACGAAGGAGCTCCAGATCCGTTTGTGCATCTTGTCGGTCCACCTTAAAAGCCCCAACAGAAAGTCAGCAGGAACTGAAGCTCTGCAGGCTGTTAAGGAATTAATGAAGCCCAGACAGAGAGAGAGCGGCCATCTTTACTGTGTGTGTGTGTGTGTAGTTTAATGTAACCCTCAGTGAGTCTGGATTAAAGGAACAGTCTGTGATTTTTCCTCCCCATCAACGTCCTCCCAGCAGCACATCAAACTCTCTGCTGCTCCTTTTTGATTGATGTGCCGATCGATTACTTCAGAGGTTCGCAAACTGTTCCTGCCGGTTTCCTGCCACATTCTGCTCTGCCTGCGTCGTCCGCAAACATCAAACCTGTTTTCACGCACCAAATGAAACAGGAATCAGATTTACGCGACCGGAGACTCGACTACCAACGTCGGACCAGGTTCAGGACCGGAACCAAAAGGCTTTGAGGATCTTCGCTGTGCTTCGGCTCATCTGCAGACTGGAGTCTAATCACATCCAGCAGGTACAGAACATCCTGAAAGTCTGAGGGCTGATTACAGATGTGTCCAGACGGAGCCTTTCTCCCTCACACCAGGACGTCCTGCAGGACTGACGGATGGACGTCTGCAGCCCTCAGACTCTGCAGAAGTCTCTGAACGGTGGCCTTCTTCCCTTCACGTTGTCTCCACTGAACCAGACCGGCCAGAACCGCCGCATGAGTGCTGAGAGCGTGATCGGACCTGCAGCGAAACACGGCCTCCGCAGACAGACCCAGATCCACCAGGACTGACTCCCATTCAGCACCGAGGTGAGACGCCAGCCGGGACAACTCCCGGTCCGAAGGAACCCTCAGGAGAACCGAGTCAGGAAGCCGCCAGACGTCTGCAAAGACACGGAGATCAACATTTTAACTGAATCACGTTTTTTTTACTCTTTTTGACTCCCACAATTCAGACTTTAAATTCAAAGTTCTGCTGAGACCTCAAATTTCTGACTCTCCCTCAGACTTTCATCTCGGCATGATGACTTCATCCCAAAATTTGATCTCCAAATGTTCAGATGGTGACTTTTATCTCACAATGTTGGACTCGAATGTCTCAATGGCGTTCTCATTCTCAGGATTTCCTTCATGAAATCCGGTTCTGAGGTTGTTTTTCTGGTTGGCGGTGGCGAAGCAAAGTCGAAGATGTTGGGCTCGCTGCCGCGTGCTGTCACTCAGTGGGGGGCTGGACTGTTTGGTCTCCATTCATTGGACAACACAGAACAGAAAAATACTATCAGCTCCTCTTCAGTCAACACATGTTGCAATGTGTTGTCGGTTTAGGTCACGGTGCCACAGGAAGTGCTGCTTTCTCACCGCGTGTTTGTTTACTGGACTCTGAAAACGAACTCGGCTGCTCTTCCTGCTCCCGCACGGTCAGAAACTCGGGTTCTTGTCAGATCTGATTCTGAGAAGAGTCTTATCACTGCTCCACGTTCAAGGGCCTTGAAGGGCAGGAGGAGGGAGAAGAGCGGGGGGGCTCAGGGCCGGAAAACAAGCGCTGCTGAATGAATGTATCTCACAAAAATCTCAGTTTCAAGCAGACTTCGGAGTCTCTGCGTTGGCCCTGACTCAAATCTAAGGACAGTGGTTTTTCAGCTCCATCTGGTTCTGTGTGGTCTGACAGGAGAACCACATGCGGTAGGGACTCACCTGTGGAGCCGGTTCGGTGTCGGCTCTGGAGCTCCACCAGCAGCTTGTCTCTGACCCAGCTGAACTCGTCCAGGGACCGCAGGAACGAGTCGAAGGCTCGGGGTCCGCGGCTTGGCAGGATGTCCAGCAGCTTCAGACTCTTCCGTCTGTTTGTCAGCTCAGACTCGATGTCCTCCACCTGACTTTCTGTTAAAATGTTCTCCTGGTACAGAAACGGAACGATGGTATCACTGACCAACAGCTGCCCGGACAGCTCCAGCCTGTGAGTCCGCAGCAGAGCTTTGTGTTCCGGGTCCATTTAGAGGAGCTAAAAGCCGGTTCTACCACTGCAGATAACACTAGTTATCACACAATTAGCTAAGCTCAATTCATCGTGAAAACTACTTGGCGACAGCAACAGGCCGAGACAACTGCATTTTGCTCCATATTATTGTGTCCGACTGGAAACACACAAGCGGAACCAAGTTGCGACCAGTTTCCTATGGACGTTTTTCACGTCTGGAAAGCTTCTAATTTAGACCAAGTCTGGCAAATGTTCAGCTAATTCAACATAGTAAATAATTATAATCCCTGCAGGAGGCAGAGGTATATTAGTTCTCACTGTTTAGGAAAAGCTCGGTGTTTCAGAAAGTAGTGGGCAATAGCCAGTGAACGTACTAAACTTAAGGTTTTATATTTAGAAAGGGCTAACGTAAGCTTCGACGGGTTCATATTTGATGTTCTGTCAGTTAATGATTAACGCCAAAAGGGGATCCTCAAACATTTTTCAGTTGGGCTCACTGCTCTCCATAAACATCTGAAGGTCTCGAAACAAGACGGCTTAAGACCACTTCAGGGACTCAGTCAGCTCGACATACAAGGAAGGTTACCTTTCACCGTCAGGCTCTTCTTTCCTTGTGATGAACTGGCCACAAATGGGATCAAATGCTGAAATGAAGGTTTTTCTGAAATATTCCTCTCCCTGACATATCGAAGTCTTTCTGGTGTCTGCGTTTCTGTGATGAGCAAGCAAACCTTAAACGGGAAGATTTTTGAAAGGAGTTTCGGTCTTCCCCCTCCCATTCCTGAATGTTCTGGAGTCCTGTTGATTTGTTAGAAGAGTCAGAGTAACTCAAAATGCTGAGACAGTGAGACCAAATGTTGTCTTACGATGTCATACTCTTTTTATTTCTGAGTGAAAACGAGAGAAAACATCTCAAAGTTAAAGTCAGGAAATACCGTCAGCAGATCAGAGCCGAGAGAGCAGACGGCAAGCAGCTGTGTAATGAAAAATATCATGATGAAGCACCAAATAAAAACGTAATTCATTTCATGGCCAGAGCCGATCAACATTACAGAGGCAGGACTGAGAGCTTCCTGTCGGCAGACGACACACGCTTTCAATCTGTGCAACTTCTTTACAAAATAATGTACCACAAAACACAGTGAGACACAATAAATATTTTAAAAACCAAAACAGGCCGAGAGCTGCGGGCTTCACCCCCAGCTGACATGTACAAAGTTCTGCACTTATGGTCCTGCTCGTTGCGTTTCATGTTTGCTAATAATTTAAGGTCTTTTCATTCACAACACGCACTTTATCGCCGTGAAACTGCAGCTAAAGAAGAAAATAAGCGACCCTTCCCTCCAGTGATTTTCCCGCCACACAGAAATAAAGATAAAAAGAGGAACCTGTCGAGCCGACAGTCACTTCACCACTGTGGACAAATGTGTGCAACAAAGTCCCGTTTACCTGAGTGACTCACCTACACGATGGCCACATGGTGGATTTGAACAAACCACCCGCCCAACAAAACCTGAAGAGTGACGCCAAAATGGAGGCCGACCGGAAACCCCGCAGCTACACGTCGGGTTCGGTGATTACGCGAACACTTAGAGGCTTTACTTAGAATTTGGATGGAAAATACAAAAATTTAGTCTCGCTCGCAGTTCAAACTTTTGTCCAAGTGCTGGTTTGACTTAACTTGTGTTCGGCTGTTTTGATTAAACTGCATCGCGCGCAGGGCTTCTTCTGGGGTTTCGGTCACTAACCAAACAGCTTCAGGTGCTACAGCGCCCCCTTCCGGCCAGGAGGACCACTGAGCGATTCTCTTGCGGCCGAGCGATCAGATGCAGAATGTAATCAGATCTGACATCTGTAGATCTGTGATCAGTTCAGCAGTTTGCTTGCCTGGATTTGATTTGGTTGTCGCACGTGTTCCTTCGGGTTCATGTTCAGAAGCGCCTCTAAGGTGAGCAAGCTGCACTGTCATTGGTCAGAAATATGACCAAGAGGCTTCACTTAACGGGCACGGCGCCGTCTCAGGTGTGCTCTGATTGGTGCAAACCGCCACACACTTGCATGATAATTGTTGTCTCAGATGAGATTTTGTCTCAAAACAAAATGACACACACTGGCAGCGTGTCCTCATGAACATGTCCTGGTGATACTGTGTTTTCCTGTGATTTGATTGGCTCACAGCGACAGAGTACTACATCCAGCAGGGACAAAGTCTAACAGGAGCCCAGAGGGGTCAAACTGACTGACTCTGACGTGACTTCAGATGAAAACAACACGGCGGACGTCTGTTTGTCTTCTACGCAGCTCATCGATCGGGAAACCTCGTCCTGCTGCCTCACAGACGTTTGGACACAACTGAACTTTTCATGGCTGCAGGACGTCCAGCAGCCAATCATAAGCCTTCGTTTCCTGTGTTTGCAGGTATGGACAACAAACACTCTGACTGGGGACGATGTTGACTGTACGTGTTCAAAACACTTTGTCTCACAGCTCTGTGATGTGCACGGGACATTTGATTTTACTGTCCATCGTTTCCAAACTATTTCTGTTAAGCAAAAAGTGCTTTTCGTCTTCTGTGATGATAAATCTAATATCTTTATGGACTCAGACAAAACACTAAATATATAAATAAATAAACCGTGAGGACATTTTAACTTCGATCAGAGATAATCAATATCTGCAGTAAACTCTAATTAATCTCAGACGTGACTGATTTCACAACTGAACGACCGACTGATCACTCAGATAAATAATCGCGAACTCGTCGATAACCTGAACCTCGCAGCTCCAATCGTCTCCTCTTTCTTCTTGTATTTTTCTGCACGTCGTTTGTAAAAGCGCCGCGTCACACGTCGGTGTGAACGTCCTGCGGTCGTGTAGCGGCGAGCCTCGCGTCACATCAGCGAGCTGGACTCCACCTGCGGCAGCCGCGATGAGACTGACTGCAGGATCCAGGTCCCAGGACCTTCATCGGCTCTCAGAGAACAAGAAAGCCTGTCTGATCAGTCATTCAACACCTCACCAAGGAATGAAGCAGAGGTGATCACACTGCAAACACTCTCACCTGTCTCACCTGTCCCGTCTAATCGCTGCACCCAAACTGTCACAGCTAACCGATCAAAAATATTGGCTTGTGTAAAAACACTGAAGTGTAAAGTATTGATGCTGTGTTCACCTTTAAAAGCACACGAGCAGGCGTTACCTCCGGTGTGTCCCTGAGGTCCGGGGTCGCTCCTCAGCAGAGCTACGATGGGCCGATCGGTTGGCTAATTAATGAGCTGCAGGCCTCGTGTGAGCGCAGCTTCTGAACAGAGAACTGAACGGCCTGGACTCCAGAGTCTCAGGTGACGCTCTGCACCTCAGAGATCTGAGGTTACGTGTGTGACTCGTGGTTCTCTGCGCGGCGTAAAGGCGCCGTGTTTTTAAACTCACATTGTGGCCGGTTATTCTACCACAGAGCAGTACTGAGGGGTGCAGATACACACAGTACCAGTACTTACTGCAGTGCAGTACGTGGAGTAGACCAAGGGACCTGGTCCCCTGGTTTCTCACTGCGTGTCCATGTGACTCGCTGGCATGATGGGATTGATCAGTGCTGACTGACCGCACTCGTTTTACTCCACAGTGAACTGCAGTCCTGCCCCGTCTCTACACATTGTAGGTGTAGTCTGTCAGGTAGTCCTTCAGCCTGTTGGGTAACGGCAGATCCTGGACCCGCCGTGTTGTTCTGTTGATGGTGATGCGACAGAGGTGCTGCAGCGACGGCGTGGCGATGTACACCGGCCTGGTGAGCAGCAGCTGTACCGTGCCGTTGGGCGGAGCCGCCGAGGGCTGAGAGTTCGACGGCGCCTTGTCGCTGTTCCTGGACAGCTGGACGTAGTGCTCCACCAGGTGGACCACACTGTCAAACTGCTTCAGCTTCGGTTTCACCAGAACCACAGAGTCCAGCTTGAATTTACCGTGTTTGTACTCGATTCGCAGGTTGGTGGGACCCGCGGACGTCATGGCAGAGATGGTAAACAGGTAATCCCTCTGAGAGCTGTCCCGGACCAGGAAGGTGCCCTCTGAGGCGTCCTGCAGGATCTCTTTGGCCTCGTTAGCGGTCAGACTGCCCCAGTACCATCCTGATAGCACACGAACAGGACACAGAACATACAGAGACACACACAGACTTCAGCCACTGTTCAAACCAAAACCCCCGAGTTCAAGTCTGAGCTGCAGTAACAAGTTTCACTTGTGACCAGGACTCAGGACTCGCAGTGAGACCGAAGAACCGGCCGAGCTCATAAATCAGCTGCCTTCACATAAATCTGCCTCCACTGATTTTCACACTGGGAATGTCTGCTCAGCATCTCATCTGTATGGCTTCAGGTTAAAAAATGATGGCTGACAAGACAACCTTTTCATAAATACTTTGTTTCACAGCAGCAGAATTTGGTTCTTGACTCCTGCTTTGTGTTTTCATCACATAACGGCTGCTTTGCATTCAGCTGTAATGTGACGATAAAAAGAATCTGGTGAGTCTGTGGAGACCAGGAGGACTCTGAGACCCACCTGTGTTCTTCAGCTCCTTCATGGCTAAGGCGATGCGGCTCTCGTCTGATTCCACAGCTCTGGCGTTGCTGTTGGCTCGTCTGTCGCTCTCAATGGTTTCTGTGGACTCCGAGGACTGGCAGGTCATTGGACAGATCCAACCTTCAGCCTAATGTTAGGCCCACAGCTCAGACATGGGATGAGATCTGCAGCAGCCCGACGAGAGGGAAGCAAGACGCTGCGGCGGTCTGATCTGTCCTGGACACGAGCAAAGCCGTCAAGACTGCAGCTGGAGAAAACTCCAGATTCAGCTCGTCACCACGTGATATCATCGCTTTACTGCACACTCGTCCCTTCCCTCCGATTCCAAAACATACATAAGAATACAAACCCAGCAGAGGACGACCTGAGACGGAGTTTAACTGTGTCAAGACGCTCGACGCTTTCCGCCGGGTTTTCGGCTTCTCTCCCAGCCTGAAATCTTTGGACAGAACAACACATTGGTAGACGTGAACCTCAGACATCTGCAGTATTTCCTGACAGTTCAGAGAGCAAACGATTCATTGATAAACTTTCAGTAATAATCTGAGTGAGGTGAAAACAACACACTTTACAGAGTCACTCGTAACACCAACTGCAGTCGACACGGCAAAAACATAACGAAGACGCAGGCTTTGATTCAGTAAGAAGAAAGTGAGAAAACAAAGGGGTTAAAGAGACATTAAGTTTTAATGGAGTTCAGCAGAGTTCTAATAAGTTACTGAGCAGCCAGCAGTCAGACTCAGGGAAGAACACACGTTCTTTTTGTGTTGTGGTGTGTTGTCAGTGTGACCCCCGCATCACTACACAACAGACCCTCAGTCTTTAAAGTACTACTGGGTTGCTTAATTATTGGATGCATTATATGCAGAGCTGAAGAGTGGACACTAATAAACCAGAAAAATGTATTTTAGTTTAAGCGATTTCAGCAGAAATTCTGTACTTTACATGACCTCCAATAAACCACCTTAACGCTGGCTGTAATTTCTCCTTCAGTCTTAAATATCTCTTTAAAGGCCACTTTCGTATGTAAGCTGAATTCAGGAGTAGGCAGGAAAATAAATATTGTTGTACAGGGTTTACACGCACCGATGTGAACATGCTAGAAATTTAAGCTTCTCCTTTATTAGATTAATCTTTAATCTTTAATCTTTATAGCTAGAGCATAAATTTATCTGTCAAAACAGCGAGAGTTTTGCACATCATGTGGCGTATTACTTGTCCCGGTCCTCGCTCGAAGACCAGGCGACTGTACGGCTCCTTTAGGCTTATATTTACTTAAAAGAAATCTATCTAAATGTTGCTTTTGTGTGCCGAAATTTAGAATCGACTGTGAGGAGCACATTTTTTTCTGTAGCAGGTTTACGTCACAGCAGCAAACCAAGGTAATGTGAAATTAGCAGAATTTTAAATGGAATTTGGCGTAAGGTGATAGGTTTCCCCAGTTGTCATAATCTTTTATCTGTCCGTCTATATTACAGATATGACGGGGTGAATCGGATGCAGACTCATGGAATGACAACTGAACGGTAATGAAAAATGTAATCACAACAATAAAAAATTATAGTAAAAGTGTATTTTAACACTAACGTAACGTAAGTGACCTTAAACGATTCGAATATTTAATGTAGTTTGGTACAATGTGAGCTTTCTTCATTTCCCGCTAGAACAAATTGAAGAACCAGGCGGCATCACAGGTGCTTTGCGCTGACTCTAATGCTTTTAATCACCACCTCAACTGTCCGGTAACAAACCACTAAATGTTATTAATCCTGCTGTGTAAAATACAAGCAGACGTACCTGAGACGCTCGGTGTCGGAGCCAGCTGCTAGCTAGTCGAACCCGTTAGCTCAGAGCCAGCGGAGCCAGTTTTCCCTCCGTGGACGACATCCCGACATGTCAGCGAAACCCTCCTCCCGTGTGTGTGTGTGTGTGTGTGTGTTGTCACTCTCCGTCTGCTCCTCTTTCCTCTGCCTCACAAATGGCGGGTCACTGCGGAGACGCACGGAGATCCAGCCGTCGGTAAATAAGCTTCAGCTCACAACCGTCAAGTCTGTCAGTCCGGCCAGTCAAAGCTGCGGGGTTCCGGTAAGACCGCCGATTTGTTTCCGTGTCCCAGAGAGCGAGAAAAGCACCGTGTGTGTCCGTCCGTCCGTCACCGAGCTGGGGGCAGACCGAGTCCACCGAGCTGCTTAATAACCGATATCACCATAAACACAAAAGAGGTATTTCCAGGAACTTTCCAGGAATACGGTCACGTGGTCCACAGAGAAGCGATTTAAGGTGGACCGACACGCACACGCCCACACACGCACACACACACACGCACACACACACAGAGCGTTCAGGTGGTCTCCGACATATTTGAAATACAGGTTGAATGCACGTGCTGTGCTGTTTTTCAGACTCCAACAACACACAACTCGCACACACGGCCAGGGTCACAGAGTACAGACAGGGCCGCAACCAGGATCTGAGACACTGAGGTGACCCCCCCAACACACACACACACACACACACACACACACACACACAGAAAATAAGCAAAACAAAACAGTGTCTCTAAAATGTTTCAATGAAAGCTCATTAACTATTCTTAGCGGTAATTCATCTCATCACCGTTACATGTGTAATAAACCACCTTATGTACTTTGCAATGTTGATTGATTTAAAATAATGTAGTGAACTGGGTATCCTGGGAACTGGGAACTGGTATTGCTTTGGAATAACGTACAACATTCCAGAATAACGTTTATTACATTATTTATACATTACATATCACATTCTAATTCTAATTGTAGCTGGTAAATATGGACCTTATTTTAATTACTTCTGGGATACTGAATCTTAAAATTGTTGATTCTGTTATATTTGGCTGCTACGTAAAAATTTGAATGAAGGATTTTTACTTGTAACGGGGTATTTGTACACTGCTCTGGTATTTTTGCTTAAGTGAACTTGTTCTACCATTCCAGTACAGCAGGTGGCGGCGTGCGCCTTTCACGGTGGATTGTAGTCCACGAAGAAGAAAAATCTGAACAGCGAAGAAGAAACTTCGCGCGGGTGTTTTGACTGTTTTGCTAACTGCTACACACACAACACTTAGCAGGAGCTGATCGGCTGTATCATCACAGTGAGTTTATGCTGTGGCTTTTATCGTAAAGAGAGACAACCTTTAAATAAGGCACTAGTTCAGTAAGAGTCGGTAAATATAAATTAAGCTTGTATTCCGTCCAAACAGTCTCACTCTTTTGTACTCGTTTGTACGGAGAGGACATTCGGTAAAAAATAGTCATGTATGTCGTTGCGTTCGTTTTGAAGTTAACTTCGGTATGGCAGGTCAACATTTTAATCAATCAAAATATTAGTGAGATGCTTCGTTATATTGGCCACTTGAATGAGTGCGTCCGGCTGTTAATGATTTCAGTGTTCCACTGAATGAGATGCTGTGTTAAAATACATAGCTGTCTCATTACATTGTGTCATGTGTTTTAATGAAGAAATGCAGGAACACGAAGTACACCCACCATCCACGTCTTTAGTATTTCTGCAGTCTAATCAACCCAGCTGTTCTGCTACAAAGTCTGCTTTTATGGTGTTTATGATGAAGAAGAATCAACTTTATTGACAGTATATATATTTTTACATACACACACTGAATTCGTCTTCTGCATTTGACCCATCCTTAGTTCAACACACACATGCAACACCCGGCAAATTACATGCAGTGAAACACACACAGGAGCAGTGGGCAGCATCAAGCGCCCGGGGAGCATATTGGGGGGTTAAGTGCCTTGCTCAAGGGCACATCGGCCGGCTAATGAAGGAGGGGGCATTTTTCACATTAATCACTCCACCACACCCAAATTTTTCCTGCCCGTCCGGTGGGGGAATCGAACCCGTGACGCTCCGATCACAAGCCGCTTCTCCAACCTCTGGGCCACGGCTGCCCCGTCTCTGTTAACGTTACAGTTTGTGGTGGTGTTGTACTGAACTGCATTATGTTCACAGGGGTTCAGACTGTCTCATGTGAAAACCTTGGAGGCAAAACATCACAAAGTCCTCTCAGGGTAATGTGGTGCAGTACAACAGCTTGTTTTCAGCGCATTAGAGTTTCATTTTGGATCTCGTGATTTTTCAGGCAGTCATGGAGTCCACGGAGAGCAGATTCGCTCACCTGCTGCAGCCAATCAGAGAGCTCACCAAGAACTGGGACATCGACGTGGCTTCAGAGCTGAACGACTATTTAGAAGAAGTAATCAGCAAGACAGAAAATACACTCAGAAATTCTGGTTCAAAACTAATGCTGACTGAGTCTCAGGGGAATCTGACACAGCTGCTGCCACTTGAGCGGTTTAGTGCAGATATCACAGCCATCTCTGTCTCGTTGTGTCTGTAGTTGGATGAGATGTGCATCACGTTTGATGGAGGGAACACCAGGCTGAACTTTGCAGAAGCAGCTCTGTTGATCCAGGGCTCAGCCTGCATCTACAGCAAGAAGGTACATACAAATGCAGAGCAAATATAATACAACACAGTACGAATGAAGCTGAACATCTCCGTCTCTTTCAGGTGGAGCTCCTGCACAGTCTGGTTTACCAAACTCTGGAATACATCAATGACAAGAACAAGAAGTATGACGCTCGTCCGCTCGTCCAGGTCTGAGTGAGTTTTTCTGTTTTTGAAGGACGGGTTCAGATGGTCTTTCTGATGTTTGTCCCTGACAGACGTAACAAGCAGACGGCAGCATCGCAGGAGGGCGACGCAGACGGATGTGGACATGAAGCTGATGATGTTGCTGTGGTAAGAAACACAAACTACACACTGAGTTCCTCTCCCTTAAATTTCAAGATCAAATGTTTAAAAACAGTGAACACATCCACATACACCAGCGATAAAGGTCAGTTTAACAACAGATATTAGTTAGACTTTTGAGTGGAGTTTGGTTTAACTTCCTCTGTTTAAGAAACTTTTATTGTCATATCAGCTAACATTTACATGGTTAAGGTTAAGAAACTAGGACTCAAGTCCTGGGAGCAATGAGTAGAATATAAAAATATGAAATGAAAAGTTGAATAAAATAGAAATATAAGCTAAATAAAAATAGAATATAAAACTAAACATTTAAATAAGGAAGCCAGTTTTAGCGTGTGCAGCATAAATATGCATGTGCAAGTATGTGCAGGATGAGGTAGTCCAGGACAGTAGTCCGTAATATTGCACTTGTAGGATAGAGTGTTTGTAGTGCATTAACTGAATTATTAACTGAATTCTTGTATTTCTGACAACATGATTTTGTTTAAATGACTAAGTTTTCAATGGGAGTTTTCGATGTTGCCGCCGCCTGTGTGAAGATGTCAGGAGGCATTCTGGGTAATGTAGAAAATCTGACAGGCATCTGTTTGTCTCCTTTAGTTCACTCCTTTGGACCTCGACGTGTCAGAGGACTCGCAGAAGACAGACACCGTCACAGTCAGTTCACACCTGTCTCTCCCTCCAAACACAGTTCACACCTGTCTCACTGCCTGAACAACACAGTTCACACCTGTCTCTTTGTCTGACCTGTCTGATGTTCAGACTGCCCAGGTGACTCCTCTGCCTCCTGAGTCTCTGATTCCCCCTGAAAGCAGAGAGAAGCACAAACTTCCTCTCATCAGGTCAGTCAGACACAAACAGTTTGTGTAAAGTTTTGTGATACTGTGACATCACAGAAATAACAGCAGACTGAATCAAGTCTGACACGTTTGTGTTGTGTTATGTTTGAGCAGCTTTGTTCAGGTAGTCATTTGATCACACAGTGTGTTTAAATATTTGAAAGTTGCAGTTGGTCTGCTGACGAGTTGCTGCTTGTGTGTGTGTGTGTCAGTCTGAAAGGTGAGATCCTGTGCAGTGTGAAAGACTTCAGGATCAACATTTTTAACCCAGGAGATGAAGATATGATCCTCCTCACACTGGGATCAGCTGCTTCCAGGCCTCTGCTGGTCCAACATCCTGCCAGCTGTCTGCAGCAACAAGGTGTGACTCCACTCTCAGACCCTCAGAGTGCTGGGCAGGAGGTCAGGAAAATCAATCAGCCAAAATCCACAGTGCTGCCAAAGCTGTAAAAATGACAACAAACTGCTGAGTCATTGATTTGCGGGTCATGTGATTGGACAGCACAGTGTGACATCACCAGCTTAGCTTCAGATTTAAGTGATTTGTGTGTCCTCCTCACTGTGAATAGGCATGTAACTCCAGCTGACTGTCACATGAAATCTAAACTGACACGTGCAGTTTGGATGTCGTCTTGTTAAATGCTTCCTGTTCACCCAGACGCTGCGGCTCCTGTTGATGATGATGATGATGTTGAAGATAACAGAGGAGATGCTGCAGAGGACTTCATCCCTCTAGAGAACAACGTGGAGCTGGAACAGCAGGCCGAGGAGCACGTGGACAGACACCAGGTCTCGGCACTGATGACACGACTTCTCCCTCCAACAGCGTTTCTCATGTTTGCTCCTTCCTGTCACATGTGGCTGGACATTTGTTTGTTTATCTCTTTAGCCAGAGGAGACACATGATCTGTTTTTAAAGTGTTTTTCTTTAGCAGTGAGCTTCACTGCTGCAGAACCTTGACGCTGTTCTCGTCTGCTTCAGGCTCCGAGTGAAGGCAGGACGGTGCGAGAGAGATGGCAGGTCGAAGACCACAATCTGAGGAGGAAGGAAACGCCGACGCCTGCTGTATGTAGAACTCGTCTTCATGCTGTCAAGTCTTGTCCTAAGTTAGTTGTTCTTAAAAATTACAACTGGCGGCTGGATGTTTCAGGTGAACGTGTGGACGCTCCACGACCCGTACGCCGTGCTGGGAGAGGATAAACCCTTTAAATCAGGTGACCTCAGGCCCGCCAGGTGTTCTGTCGCCTGTCGTCCCAGTCTCATTGCTGACACAGGTGTGTTTCCTCTGCAGGGAAGTGTTATAAAGTTCCTGAGGGTCTGGACGACGGAGGGAAGAGGAAAAGAAAGCGACCGGCTTCTCTTCAGGACTTCAGGAGCTGGTTCAGAGGAACCTGTAAGAAAGTTTAATGCCACAGTCCTCACACAGGATTTGGTTGTCAGTCAACTGAATAGCTTCCTTTGTTTGTTGCAGTTGATCCTCCGGAGCACAAACTAAAAAATGGTCCCACCTTTACAGGTAAAAGCAGCCCAAAGCATCAGGCGACACGTCAGCCAAGCCTTTGTTTGAACTCAGACTCAAACATTAGCCAAACCTCAGTGATAAAACTGATGCCAGAGCTTAACTTGATGAAACACTGAGAAAACCCACTGACCTCAGTTCAGTTTGTTGTGTTCAGTCAGTTTCACACAGCACGTTATGCCGTCGGACGTGTGAACATTAAGTTCTGGACGCACTAAACTTTCAGGAAACAAACAAACAAAACTTTCATTTAACTGATTTAACTGACTTCTGTTTCCAGACCTGAACTACATTTACTTGAGCACAATGAGAGACAAACTGAAGACTCGAAGGAAGATCTGCAGGAAGGAGGTGGGTGTGGGTGGGCGGAGTTACTTTCTGTATGTCTGTATGAGGGATTCTGTTGGTTGTGGTCAATGATGCGTTCTGTGATGTCACTCAGGGTGTGATCGTCTCAGATGAGGAGCTGAGGCGGGCCTTCCTGCAGCCGGAGGGGGCGTGGCCACAGCAGCAGGGGGAGGAGCCTGTGGACGGATTCAGGCAGGCCGACCTGCTGGGTAAAACGAACCCGCACACACACTGCTCAGATGAAATTCAGTTTTTACATTAGAACTCCTCTCAAGAACTCGAGCTCACCCTTCAACTCATTTCAGCACACACACTTTCAGTTTGTGCAGGCAGACAGCAGAGGTCTGAGGTCATAAAAGGAGGAGGACGAAACAGGAAGTGTATTCGTTTTATATCTAACGGTGACTAAAGTTTATTGTCCAAAAGGTGGAGGTGACGACAACTCAGACAACGAACATGAAGCGTTTTCTGACGACGTTCCAGCCGAGTTTGGAGGACCAGACTTGATTTTACCAGGTAAAAAACACCTGCCGTTCTGACTGTGTGTTCAACTCAAACTCATTCATCCACATTGACATGAAGTCATTGAGATCAGGAACAAAGACTTCATGGCAGCCAAGCTCTCCAAAGTAAACTCAGACTGAAAGCCTGTTTAGCCTGTTAACTTTCACGTTCAGGTGATCAGAAAACCTTTTTGGTGGCAGAATTTGACTTGTGACGTGCAGAGAGTTGCAGAACAAACAGTTTGTGATGAATTTCATGTTTTGTGTGTGCAGAAACTCAGAAAGATGAACTGAGTTATGAAGATCTGGTGAAGCTGCGTGTGGTAAGTGATCAGCACACACACTTCACTAATGATGGGTAGCAGATCACGAGCACAACAAACACAGTTTTAATGAGAAACCGTTCATGCTGGGGTGGATTCATGGAATCGGCTTTTGTACACAGTACGGTGTGTCGTTTGGTTTGCCTGCTCTTTGAATTCATCAGTGAATCAATGAAAATGAGGAAGTCAGTTGTGAAGAACAGGTTCAACTTGAACAGCACTGACAAATATTATTATCACTTCCTGTTAGTTAATCGCACGATAAATTAAAACGAGCTCCATAAATTCCATAAATTCCATCTGCATCCTTGTTTGTTCTCCTGGTGTCTCCCTCTCCGTACCAAAGAGACTGGATGACCAAAGGCTTCACTCTCGTGTCAGTCACGTGTCCGCCGCAGGCTCTCGTACCACAGAGCGTAGCACGAGAGCCCCGTGAGCAGCAAGCCAGACAAACCGCGAGCTGAGATTTGGAATAAAACAGATGGAACTGGTTTCAAAGCTGAACGCCACAGCTGCAGTGTGGGAGCATTTTGGATTCAAACCGAATGACCGCGGTGAACCACTTAACCTGCGCGAGCAGGTATGTCGCGTTTGTTGTAAAACAGTAGCAACTAAACGCGGCAATACAACAAACATGCATGTGCACCTAAAACATAACCATCCACTGCAGTTTTCCCAGCTGGAACAGATGGGCCGACAGTCCAAAATCACTGGGGTGTTTAATCGACAAACAAAACACAAACAGGGCAGTGCAACATGCTGCACACTCACAGACAGTGTGGTTCGCCTGATCCATAAAGAGATGTCGCCCTTTAATATCGCTGAAAAGCCGGCATTTCGAAAAATGCTGCAAACATTTGCCAGCCAGTACGAATTGCCTGGGAGAACATACGTGTCACAAACGGCAATATTATGGTTTATCCCGTGTGTGTGTGACCGTTCAGGAGCAGCTGGTGGTGAACAGTCGAGGTTACACTCAGGAAACCGCCCTGTCTCAAAGAGTCAAAGACTGGGAGGATCAGATCCGACCTGAACTGGATCAGCAGGTAAACCTGACAGCTGATCTCAGCTTCGTCTCCTCTCACTAAACATCATGTTCAGACTCTGGGCTTTGTTTTTGTGTCACTTCCTGTTCCTGCCACGTCTTTCAGGAGGACCGTCCAGCGTTTGACATCCACGATTACGGCGACAGGATCGTGGGAGCGCTGAAGAGTGTCGGTCACCGCCGATTGTTCTCCTCCGTCGTCGCTGGTTTGGATAACTTTGAAGCCTGCAAATATCTGCTGGCTTCACTGCAGCTGGTAAACCACACACACACACACACAGAGTTTGACCTGACACACTGATGTGATGGACGAAGACGTGACCATGTGCACACACAGAACATTTTCTGGGCTGTTGGACAATCAGCTCTTTGATTTGACAGGTCAACAGCGCCCCCTTGTGGCCACAGCTGCTTGTTTTCTGGCCAAATACAGCACTTCTCACTGTCCTGTGACAGTGCGTGTCTGTTTGTGTTTCCATATGCTGCAGTGTGATGAGCTCTCTGAGCCACCACATTTAACAGAGTGTGTTTGTGTGTGTGTGTGTCAGGCCAACGACTACACGGTGGAGGTGGACAGTGTTGAAGGTCTGGAGGACAGCTTGGACTCGATGGGACTGACTCTGCTCAGCACTCACAGAGCGACAGACAGATTCAAAACTCTGACATCTTTGTCCTGAATGACACGACTCCACCAATGAGTTTGTTTCACTTCAACAGGCATGAATGGACTGCAGTCTCACCTGACTTCACCTGTCTGTACTGTGTACTGTAGTGTGCTTTTCCTTCCTGTTAGCCAATCACTGAATCACGATGTGTCAGAATTATGCTCGAGTGTTTTGTCTCTCAACTCCTTGTTACATCTGAATATTTGTAATAAAACTGTCCACAGACGGTCTAATGATCAAAGAGCCGCTGCTGGTTGTTTTTAGTCACTGAGATGTTTTTGATCAGTGAGCTGATTGGACCACTTAAGATAAAGTGAAGAGTGAGACAAGCCCCGCCCACTTTCTCACCTCCACACTGCTGAGCAATCACAGAGTGAAGTGAGTGTGATGTCAGCTTGTCAGAGGGCTGACCAGTGCCAGGAGCAGACCTAAATGGAATGCAGCCATCATTAAGTACAACAAATGGACATTTTTAGCTGCTTTTCGCTGCTAAACAAACAAACAAACAAAACGACTTTTGGAGCCTGAGGTTTGGTGAATTTGCATACAAATATTGTGGGAACCACGACCTGTAGGAGTTTTGCGACTGATATTTTGGTTGGTTCACTGCAGAACCATGAGATGAGAAGCTGATTTACTGTTTGCTGTGACCAACACAATCGGGACCAAAACCAAAGGTGTGTGAGATGATTTGGGATGTCTGTTACTTTAGCAACATGCTGTTCTGGATGTCAGGAAAACAATAAGATAACACAATCCAAATGCACACAATTTTAATGAAGTTGTTTTCATGATAACGCCTTGTTTTCGTCCGACCGACAGTCCGGTTTACTGAGCTCACTGGTCAAACTGGAAACGATTAACTCTGTTCGATCTTTGGCCTCAAACGTGAGACTGCAGACAAAACGTTTAATTTTCTGTAATTTCAGAGAACGACTGAACACAAGAGAACTAAAGCTTTCAGCACGAGATTCGGTGTCGATGGTCCTGGTGGTGAATGGTGTTTTTGTCGTTTTCTCGTCACATTCGGGTTCTTCAGAGTTTGACGTAGTTGATGATGTGGTTCCTGACGCTCTGAGCGATCTGTTCCTCGTTCTTCATCCTGTTGTAATAGTCCACAAACAGCCCGTCAGGACTGATCAGATAGATCAGGATGGTGTGGTCCACAATATAGTCTCCATCCTCATCTTTGGGTCCGGGACTGGCGTAAACTCTGTAGTCCCGTCCCGCCTCTGTCACCTCCTCTGGAGTTCCTGTCAGTCCGACCAGGCGCGGGTGGAAGTCTTTGACGTAACGGGCCAGCGCTGGCACGTCGTCCCTCTCTGGGTCCACAGTGATGAAGAGGGGCTGGACGGGCGGCAGCGAGGCGTCCCGGTCCAGAGCGGACACCACGGAGCTCAGCTTGTCCAGCTCGTCAGGACAGATGTCAGGGCAGTGCGTGAAACCAAAGTACAGCAGCACCCAGCTGCCTAGGAAGTCCTTCTTGGTCCTGCGCTGCCCCCTGTGGTCCAGGAGGCTGAAGTTTCCCTGACCCACAGCCACCTGTTGCAGCTGCTTCATGCGCTGCTGCTGCAGCTTCTGCTGCTTCTCCAAGTCCACAAACCACCAGGCAGCCAGCAAGCCACCGCCGAACAGCAGAGTCACCGCCAGGCGAGTGGTCAGCTTCAGTTTAGCAGAGCTAACAGACGAGTTCTGACCCTGAGACAGAAAACACCTCTGGGTCAGCTGAGGGAGCCGGCGAGGACAAACAAGTCCGACTTGCTGACGCCCGCAGGTCACTGGTGAGGAGACAAACGTCTTCTGGACCCGAGGAAGGCCTCTCAGAAGTCTTCCTCCTTCACGCAGATCACCCACAATGCACCGGAACCACAGCATCTTTCACTCCGAACGTCTTCCTGCAGCATAAACACGAGATCAGAGGATAAACCGGACACAGGAAGTGTTCGTGTAAAAATACTCCAACACGCACAGACCAAGCTGTATTTTATGTGAACTGTGCCCCTGAAGTACTCCCTGTGTACTCAAATCGTTTCTTCTTGTCAGTGTAACTTGATCAGTCTGTTAAATAAAGGTGTTAAACCGTGGACCTGACTGTTGATGAGTTACGATGTGACTGGACCGTCCTGTTGCGCCGGCCGAGCCGGACAGGACGGCGGTTCGTGGACTCGACTGCCCGTACGGTTCCGATTCTTACATGACAAGCGGTTCATTAGGTTATAGCAAACACAAACTGAATGCTGAACCGTCCAGCTAAGAGGCTAACCTGCTGCGCAGCTAACGTTAGCTAACCGGGACATTAGCTGTTAGCTTGTCTGACAAACAATCCTGTGAGGTTTGGATAAAACGTACCTTTACGTACCTTTGCTCTCCAAACATTCAGCTTCCCTGGTTGAACATGGAGCTAACGGAGTCAAGGTGAGCCGGTTGTGAAGCACATGAGCTTTTACCTCAAACTGAGTTCACTTCAGCCGATTCGACTGAACAGAAAAGGCAGGCACAGGAAAGAGAATAATATTAAAATATCGCCTGAAGAATAAGACATTTGTGTTTAGCTACTACACATAAGCTGTGTTAGTTATAATTCAGATAAACTTATATTTACATGATTCTCTGGCTCAGTCGCGGGTTGATATCAGCAGATTCGTGTCTGTCCCGAGTGATGCTGTAACGACCAAAAACCGTCCACAAGATGGCGCCCTCACGTGACGCATTACTCAGAGCCAAGTGCAGGTTAACTGTACATAAAATAATCTTATAGAAAGTGTTCAGTTAAGAAATGTTTGGATTCACGTTGATAAGTCAGCCTCCAGACCTACAAAGTAAAGTACTGGATGTAAAGCTGTCACCATGGAAACAGCAGCACACAGTTAGCTCGTTGAGGAGGGTGAAGATGTGCAGCCTCCGGTGGGCGGCAGACATCAGCTGAGACATGTCCAAGGGTCTCAGACTGGGACAGGACACGATGAGATGAGGGCGATGAAGATTTCATCAAACTGCTCATTCACAGGCAGATTAGTCTAAGCCTACACTGTTATTATTCTGCATCTCATTATCTCCATTTATCTTGTAGTACTGTACATGATCATATGATATTTTATCAGTGAGCTTACAGATAACGTGTGGTCTCTTATCGTATCGAGGAATGACCAGCTCCATGTCTGTGGTCTCACGTGTTCACTGTTCAGTCTGTGGCAGGCAGACAGTTTCCTCTCACATCTCGGGGCCTTTAATGTCACCCGGCCTGGGTTTGTGTTGCCTAGCAACCGCTCAAATGTGAGACAGGTGTCGAGAGTCTGTAGCACTTCCATCTCTGTCAGCGGGGGTTGGTGAACCAGGGGGTCCTGGTCTTGAATAACACCTGAGATCATACCTGCTGCAAGCCAGTCACAGAGCAAAGGATTTCAATATTTTATGCTGAATACAGCAGTTCCTCATTCATATCATCTAATACTTAATTCAACTCAAACCGACTGCTGGAATCTGATGAGTTGAACTTGTCAGATCCGCTTCGGCCTGGAAGACATGGCGTCCGGGGAAAATGGCTGCCGTGTGGACAGCTGAAGCCTCCTCGTGGCTCCTCCCGGGTCTGATGTTTTCAGCTCATCGCACGCCTCACGTCGTGAGTTGTTCTCTGAATCTGTTCCCACTTTGTTTTTATTGACATTTTTACACGTCAGCCACACACTGAGCTGTCTCATGATCTCCAGACTCTTTAAGTCCTCCATTCAGGTGGGTGGAGACACTGACGTTTTTTAAGATTACTGAAAGATTTGCTGAGGCTGGTATTTTACGATGAGCCCTCATCAAGCAGGTTTCGGTTTGGTATCAGATATGCAGGACTGACCAACTGCTGTCCGGTTCATAAAAGAAACCCTTTGCCAGTTTTCTGACATCTTACAAACAAATGTCAGAGAAGATGAAGCCCTGTGGCTCGTCTGTGTGGACTGCAGTACAGGAGATGAACTCTGCTGTCCTTGTGTCAGGAAACGGTTAATAAATGACGTCACGGAGGTGAATTGTGTATTCATGCCTTGGCCTCTGCTGTCTGTAGCATGTAGTGACGTCACTCTGCATCACAGTGGGAGAGGAGCTGATGCTGAGGAGGAAATATAGGACAACAGGAGGAGGACGTGAGGTCTGCAGTCTCCACAGAGCTGAGCCGCACCGTCTCAAACGTCAGGTATTTATTTATCCTGCGTGTTCGTCGCATGTTGTTGTTGTGGTGGATGATTTGTGCTGAATCTGCTCAGCAGTTAGAGACCTCAGAGAGGATTTGACAGCAGAGGACAAACACAAAGGAAGGTCATTCAGAGACGGATCCGGACCCTGCAGACCGGCACCACAGCCACACAGTAACTCCAGTTCTGCATCTGTGAGAATTTCTCATCTCTGCTAACTTTACACCTCTGATCCACACATTTATCTGATCAGGTATTTTGCTCATTCAGATCAATAATACAAAATATAATCAAGAAATGATTTGGAATAAATCACGATTGATTATATCAAACTATTGATCCCATGTTGAAACGAGCTCCATCTTCACCGGCTGTGATGAACACGTTACTGCAGTGGTCTACCAGGGGTTACGCTCACATTCTGCTCTGCGGTGTGTTGACGCTCGTACTGCAGTATTTCTACACTGCAGTATCAGTACTTCCTCTGAAGTAAATTATCTGAGTACTCCTGGCTTAAAAGGACATTTTGACTTATGTTATTTTTTTTACAGTGGCAGGAAGTGGAGAAGCATCAGTGGCTCAAACTGGCATACTGGGCCAGTAGGTGGCGCTAAAGTCTACATTAGCAATGCATCAAACACCAGAGAAGAGCAACTTATTAAATACGATGATCCAAACCCAAAGAAAGCCTGTAATTAGACGTGCTGACTAACCTGCCGTCCACCTCCGCTTGACTTCAGCTCATTCCAGAAAACAGCGAGGGCTTGATGATGTCATCGTTTCTCAGACGCTTTGTTTCACTTCAAAGTTTTAAAAAATCTTTGTTTCAGTGAATTAAAATGTGCTTGAAAGTGCCAGAGTAGTACAGTAATGTTAGAAAATATCTGGTTCTGAGGGACAGAACTACGCCTCCCAAGGTGCACTTCACCCCCAAACATCCAATCACAGAGCTTCACGGTTGGTCACATGGGCTCCACTAATGCTCGTCACAAGCCGACAAAACCTTCACAGCATTTTGAATGTGTTCACCATCAGATTCTGTCTTGTCTCCATAGCAACAGCAGCTGAGGCTCAGGGGTAATGCAGTCCAAGTGTAAATAATTCAACACAAACCTCATCCAAAGCACATCTGAAAGACTATCACTGAGAGCAGGGAGGATCATCTGCTTCCCCTCCTCCCCCTCCTCCCCCCCTGTCTCCTCCAGCCTCCAGCAGGATGAAGGGACCGCAGTGGCTCGGTGTGACCGGAGCGTGAGGAGCCTCCCCGGGCTCCGTGTGCCTCGTCCTCTGATCCTCCTTCTCTGTGCAGCGTCTCTCCTCCGTCAGCTGAAGACATGGATGGACTCCGCCTGCCGCCCGTCATAGAGGAGGTCCTGGATGCGTCCGGTCAGTCTGTTTACATGTCATCGGTTTCTGAACTTGCTGCACAGTCACAGTCCTGACTGATGAGGAAAAACATTCTGTTTGCTGTGCAGTGAGGTGTGTTGATCATCTCTTTGACAGTGATGCTGTCACTGCCAGGACACGCACATGTCACACAGGTAATCGGTACATCCCATTAGGTGACCAGCCACCCGGCTGGATTCAGTTCAGTCAATCAGTTTCCTCATCTGAGTCAATCTGTCAGATGTGAAGTGAGTACAGGTACGAGTACCGTCAGATGGAAAGTCTAAAGTACGAGTCATTTTGTTTGTAAATCCTGCATTTATTGTCTGACAAACAGACTGTTCCTCCGCCTTCATGTCACTGCTGCTCGCATCTGTTTCTCCCTCATCACCACTAGATGGCGACAGTTCCTAAAACACTGTCTCGCTCCACAGCAGTCATTTCAAAGTGAAATACAAACTGCTAAATAAAGAATGATGTTTGTGTTTGTGTTTGTCCCTGATGGGCTCCTGTCACCAGCCTGCCTGAGGGCTTTAAAGCACCCAATACTGATCTTCTCTGTTAAAGACGAGCTCTGTGAGCTGAAGGCGGAGAAGCCGCTCATGTTGGCAGAAACTCTGACCGCCAAAGAGAGGGAGTCCCTGGAGGAGAAGGAGGAGACGGTGGGAGATGGAGAGAAAGGCCAGCAGGAGGAGGAGAAGGAGGTGACAGAGGAAAAGGAGGAGGAAGAGCGAGGAGGGAAGGATGAAGAGGAGCTGGAGGAGCTGAGAGCTCAGGTGGTGCAGCTGCTGCTGGAGCTGGAGGAGACCAGGGAGGTTTCCCAGAGACACGAGGAGAGTTTCCTGGAGCTACAGGGTCAGTACTGACACCTCTGTCAGCTGTGTTGACACCGAGTGTGGGCGATAAACTGAAGGACGCTGCGTCATGTCTCTGATCTCAGGTCTGTTAGAAGACGAGCGCCTGGCCAGTGCCCATCAGGCAGAGAGCTTCACCAGACAGATCCAGAGACTGCAAGGTACGAACACACTGTAAAGCCCTCGGTCGCAGCGCGAGTGCGAGTTAAAGATTACAAAGAAACTTTCGGAAATAGTTTTACTTTGCTAAAATGTCCTGATTGAACTTCCCCTCCTCCAGCTCAGCTCCGGTCAGTCCAGGAGGAGATGGACAGTCTGGAGGAGGAGAAGCAGAGCGAGTTGGAGGAGGCGCAGGAGGAGCTTCGCTCGGCTCAGGAGGAGGTGCTGTTGCTGCAGCAGGCCGCTGAGGAGGCGGCAGCGGAGAGGGAGAACGACATCGCCTCCCTGCAGGAGGAGCTGTGTCGGCTGAGGGCGGAGCTGCAGCGACTCCACGTCACGGCGCAGGAGTACGAGCTGGAGATCACAACGCTGAGGGCCGAGATCAGCATGAAGAGCCAAAGCACAGACGCTCAGGGCCACGGTAACTCCACCCCCGCCGCACACACCTGTCCCTGATAACACGTGTGTTGATGTTCTGTTAGAGAACCAAGCTGCAGTCTGACTGGAGCTCAGCAGAGCTGGTGAAACCCTCAGCTGCTCTCACATCACTTTCAGCTTTCATTCATGTCAGGTCAATAAATGATCAGCTTCTTGGTTCGGAATCAGGACTTTGACTCCTCAGATCTGATCTTATGTTTGATTTCAGAGTCGACTTTGAGTTCACAGCTCAGAGGCACATAAACTTGAAACCGTAGAGTCACACAGTCTCACAGGTAGGCTCACCTGTGTGCAAGGAGAAGCAGATTGGAATGTCTGTGTGTGTTCAGGTGACGTGAGTCAGCTGAAGGAGGAGATCGTCTCTCTGACGGACCAACGACAGACTCTGACCAGCGACAACAAAGAGCTGAGCAACAAAGTGGAGCAACTGCAGCTGCAACGAGACGCGTGAGTGGCTGTCGATCACACGTCACTGAAACAGAAACCTCATACTTCACCATCACCTCTACAAAACTGCTTTTGCTTAAAATGTACACTTTTTGAATGCGGTTCTGCACTGAGTGAAAACAAGCACCGACACATCCTGATGATCCAACTTCTTCTGACTGCAGGGTCCTGCTGAGCAGGTGTGATGATGTGTACCTGGCAGTCAGAGTGGAGGGCGACGTAGAGCACGAGCGGGACGACCAGCTGAAGGCCGGCTCTTACATCACCCTGTCTCAGTCCGGTCCTGAACACCAGGAGAGCCATCCGGAGGATCCGGACTCCTCATCAGTCCAGGAGAAGGTCTGCAGCTTGGGGCTCAACGTCCTGAAGGTCCAGCTGAGACAAGCTGAGGATGCGGCTCACAAAGTCCAGAGAGAGGTGTGATGGTGACAAATTTATCCTCATAAAAATCTTCAGAAAGAGGAACTGTTGTGTTCCACCTGCTCAGGGACAGGTGATAAAATCAATCAGTCGCCCTCTGGTGAACACACAGACGTAATCCTACTCTGTACGCTCAGTCACCAGTTCAGCCCCACTTTAAAGCTGTCTGTCCTCTGAAGCTGTCTGTCTTCCTGTCAGTGCGACGGTCTGAAGGTTGAACTGATGGAGCTGCAGCAGCTGTACGACAGCAGCCAGCGGGAGCGAGAGGCGCTCGAGCAGGAGCTGCGGTGCTGCAAGGCCGAGCTCCAGAAACTGGTGGGCAGGAAGTCACAGGTGAGAGGCCAAGAAGAAGAACGGCGTGTTTTGTTCTTGTCACCTGTATGTGATTCCTGACTTTAGAGCAGTCGAAGCTGTTGTTCACTCTGCTTCAGAGTCTGTTTCATTGACTAAAATGTTGTTCTTCAGACTGGAACACCAGTGCGCTTGGTGTGAAATGAATCCTGCAAATACAGTGAGGGTTGAAACTTTTGGATCCAGAAAATTAAATTCTCTCACACGGACGCGTGAATGCAATTGTGTAAAAAATGAAGATGAGTGCGACTCAGTGAAAAGAACTTTAAACACGGCTGTTCTCTTTGATTTGTGGTTTGCGGTCGGTGCAGCTCTGTTGCTGCCTGTGTTGCTGGTTGTTATCGTTTTGTTGTGAGCTTCTTCTTAACATCCGTCACCACTGGACAGTTTGTTTCTGTCAAAGTCATCATCTGTTTGTTTATACGTCTACTTCAGCCTTCAGCAGGAGTCAAAATTAGACTTTATTCAGCTGTCAAATGATAAGCAAACAGCTGAGCGTGACAGTCAGCGATCTGATTGGCTGATAACATGTGAATCCAAACATCTAGAGTCTGTTCACTGAGGTGTGGACCACAATCACAGTCCCAAAGCAGGGGAGTCTGGGTTTCAGCTGGACTTGAGAAGAGATTTGGGATTTGACTGTCAAGAATGGGCCTGAGACTTTGGGACTTGATTTGAGACTGCCTTGACTTGACTCGACGGACTTGAGACTGGACCTGACTGGACTTACCTGGCACAAATCTGCCTGTCTGGGACTGACATTGGGACTTGAGAACTCACTTGGACCTTGACTTGCCTTGGGACACACAGGACCTACTTTTTGCTATTTACTATTTGAATGTCAACATTTGAGACTCGCGTGAGACTTTAAGACTTGGACCCTCCGAGCTTCACTTTCTTGACTCCTGATTTCTTGAGGTTTGACTTGAGACTCGGGTCTGGCCTTGACGTGGGACTTGACACTTGACGAGACTCGACTGTGTACTAGACCAGGGTCGAGACGGACGTGAGTCTGGACTCGGGGCCAGGAAACAGTGACGTCGTCCCACCGTGGCTCCTCCCCATCATACCGCTCTCTAACAGTCTGGTGCTCCACAGTCGTGGTCCTGCTCGTGGTTGACCCGCTCTGCAGTGCTGCTGGTTGTGAGGGCAGCACTTCAAAGGGTCAGGTGCAGATCTTAAATGACAAGATGAAGGTGTTTGGAACTTGACTCCATCTTGTCTTTGAGCATCGTTGATGTGGTTCTCTAATTGCCTGCTCTTTCTGTTTCCTTCCTTCCCTTCATCGTCATCTTTTTATCTGATCATCTTTGTTTCACATGAGTTCAATCAAATTCTCTGTAAATTTGATGCTTGCTGATGCTCGGCTTTCCTGCCTACCGATCTGTTTCCTTTGTCCTTTGTCTGTTTTTTCTTGTTTCCGTTGGCTCCACACTCGACGCGTTCTGACTTTGTTATTCTGATTGATGGTTTTATTTCCTCTCACGACCCTCTCTCCATGCCTCCCTACACTCCTACCTTCTGTCTTTTCCCCAGAACTGCACTCGTCCGTCAGAGCCCCCTGTTCTCTCCATCCCCTTCATAGGAATGATTGTAATAGTGGCCTTGATTTGGTGCTGGTGGGAGGAGCTGGCATCCTAGAGGGCACCAGGTATGGCCTCACCCTTCTTTCTCGACCAGACGTTCTGCTTCCTTTGTCATCCGAGAGTGTCTGAATGGTGGGGTTGAGTCCGAGCTAACTGCCCCGATGAACACTGGTTGTTTCTGTTCTGTATGGCACAAGTATGACTGATTTCTCTGTACAATCTGTGGCGTAAAAGTTCCACCTCGTCCTATGAAGGACGTGTGGTCCAACCAACAGGTTCAAAGTGTTTCTTGTGCTGCTACGTGACATCTGAGCTGTAGTCAGAAGAAATGAAGAGAGCTGAGGGAGAACTTCAGGCTCCACCCACTTTAACGTGTCCTTGCAGCTGACCAATCACAGCAGGCAGTGAGTGATGTCAGATTGTTTTGGAAAGTTCCAGAGGACACTGGCAAGTACATTGAGGCAGATTGAGGCCTTCCTCCACAGACCATCTGATAATTTGATGTGGGAAAATCAGGATCCCCACTCTGGACGGGAGCCTTTGTCCCAAAGCTGATTTTTCCCCCTCATCCTTTGTCTTGTTTCTCTGGTTCAAGAATTCATTAAGAACTTTTTGCATGCAGATTGAAAAGGCTCATTAACCACATTTAAACGTATCAGTGTTCAGTGTTTGGCAGCACCTGAGGTTTGTCGTTTGGTCTGAAAACACATTAAAGGTGCCCTTGAATCCACTCCTGTTCCTCACTGAAAACCCCCGTAGAGCTGGTTTTTAGAGGAATTTAAAACCTGAATTGTTTTGCTGTCTGACTGACTGTTGCTGCCTCCACCAGACAGAGTTTTGTCACTGACAACACTGTTCAGCACTGTAAAACTGTACAGGGCGCCGCTAAAAGACATGAACCAAGGACAGCAGGGGTAGAATCACACGAGGTCCTCAGGTCGTCCCCCTCCACTCTGATTTGAGGCGAGCGTGCTGACCGTGTTAATGGAGGAGTGAGGAGCGAGGCTGGCGGCTGGGACTCCGTCAGGACTGCTGCTGTGGTGACCGAGCGAAGGGCTCGGCGTGCAGTCTGAACTTGACTGGCGAGTGGAGGCAAACAACCATGAGGTGCTGATTCCAGTTTCACATTTGTGTTGTGCTAAGTAGTCTAAAACGACTGATTTCAGAGGCTAAACGTTTGATTCTGTTTCCTCTGTCCTGTCAAGTTCATGACGAAAGCTTTCAGTTTTGCTGCTGATTTGCCGCCCACATGGAAACTTGGTGGATTTCCGTGTACGAGCAGATTCGGGTGACGTCCGAGCTGATCTGCGCGTCATCGTCAGCAGCTGACCACATTAGTATGGACGAAATCTGAAACTTTCGTTGTTCATCCTGATGGGTTTTTGATGTTATTTCTTCTCTCCATCAGCAGAGTGACGCTGAAGGCTGGAACCTGGCGGTGGCAGCGGTTGCCGTGGCAGCTATTGTAGTTCTGGTTGTCCCCAGCTTCATCAGGGCCTGAGGACCTCACAGGAAGTGACCTCGCTAGAAAGTGTGGGACTGTTGGATTACTGTCACCCTCATACATGTTGCTGTCCTGACGCTGCTGAGACATCCACACCCGAACGCCACAGACGTCAGCGAGTCCTGCAGGGGAAAGCGATAAAATGTACAAAGTGGTCCATAAAGACTCTTCCTGCAGGAGGTCAGTCGGTCAATTTCTCGATCAGCTGTGGCTTTTTCGAGCATCCACCATCATGAACAGTTTGACTGGAAGTCGTCATTTTGCATGTTTTTAAAAGTTTTAAAATAACCAGAGGCGGATCATCAGAAACTGCTTGAGGCTTGTGCTGATGAGGAGGCTGCGTCTGCAGACAGGCAGGAGTACTTTGAAGCAGTAATACCACAGTGTAAAAATACTCAGTTTAAAGTAAAGGTCTTACATTCAAAAATATTACTTTAGTAAAAGTACACAAGTACGCAAAATGCACTTAATGTATCAGAAGAAAAGCCACAGAGTGTCATATTAGTACAAATATCATATTTTTGAATGGAATAAAAAATTGTCAAATTTTATTTATTGACATATGTTTTGTATGTAAGAACTAAACATGTAAACTAACAAGTAACTTCATAAATAATAAGTAAATACATTTGGTGGAGTAAACCGTAGAATATTTCCCTTCAAATGTGTTGGAGTAGAAGTAGCACAGAAAAGTAAAGTATAAGTACCTCCCGGTTGTATGATTGTACTTCTTGAGTAAATGTACATCAAAAACCACAAACTACAGATCAGATTCCGACCAACACAAGTACGCAGCATGAATACTGCAGGTTTTATTTGTATAATTCAAGTTTTTCTGTCGTATTTTTGTAAACCAAAGCATCACAAACTAAGAGCTTCCACAGTAAACAACATGTAGTCCAGGCTTCTTGTTGCCTGCTGTTGGCTCTCAGTGGGATCAGCAGGTTTTTGGTTCACATGGAAACCATCAGTGAGCAGAGAGGTGATGGACACGAGAACCGGACCTTCACTCAGAGCTGCAGCTCCAGTCAGCTGGCTGATCGCGTGGTGACTTTGTCAGCGATCGGATTCGCTGATGACGGCAGCAGATGAAATTTGATTGTTTAGCGTTTTAACACACTGACTCTGCTTTCGTCCTGCTTTATTTTATTTTGCTTTACGTTATCACATTTCTGTCCATTAATGTGAATTCAATCCTGTTGAATTTAAAATGTCTTTCTGTGTGTCTACAGAAGTAAAATTGCACTTTTTAAAAAGACTTTGGAAAGTTCCTCCTGATGAGATTACTGAGTCAGAGTCGGTTTTGAGCTCAGAATGTGCCAGAGTTGCTTTACATTTTAGAGGAATATTTTTGTTTTCAGGGGAAAGCTGAAAGAGCAGCACATGTCTTAGAAAATGTGACAACTCCAGATGAAATTCCACTTAGACATAAAGATCAATGATTTACGAATATGTTTCACTTCTTTACCGCATCCCGATTCATGTTTACACTGAATCAGTGACCAAATAATCAGAGAATATCGAATCAGATGACTGTGATCCTCTTTAGCTGCTTGGAGTCGAGTATTTATGTGAAGTAAAAACTTTTTTGTGTTTTGTGGTGGTGCATGTGACTTTGAGGATAAAGACGTTCCAGTTTCATACGATCACCAGCAACGTGTTGAGATATAAAACAAAAGCTTCCCGCCTGCTGCTGAGGCCGACAGAGAGTGGACCAAGCGTCCGAAACACTGGACCGGACTGTGGCGGACTGTGGCGGACTGTGGCGAACACGTGACAGTTCTTTACGTCCCAATCGATCCAAGTGACCAAACTAAAAACTGATTGCAAGTCAAAACCATAAGACACAAAGTCACAATTTCCACTTAAAGTCTAAATCACAAAGTTTTGACACATTGAGGCATAAGTATGAGATAAAAAGTGAAAATTCTTTAAACTGTTGTGATTTCCCGGGTTGAAATTAATAAGACAGATTTCAGTTCACTTGCTTTCAGGGGTTTCTTGCAGGTGGTTGTAGTTTCCAGTTGTTTCTCTCATCTGTGACTTGTGTGATTTGTTGCAAATTTCCCAACAGGAAACGCCAGAGTCATCCTGTAAAATGTAGTGAAATGTGAACATTAGTGAGAAGTGAAACAGTCGATGACTGAACCTCAATCAGTTTTTATCTTTGCTTTTTTATTTGTTGGTAAAAACTCAAAATCTTGCCGGAAGCTGGATGTTAATGTCACTCTGTACTACCCTGTAATACTCTGTACTACTGTGTACTGCTCTGCTGTAGGTTTCTTTTATGTAATAGTGTGTAATAATAGAAAAGCAGGTCAGTCAGATCAGAGACCTGGATCAGTCCGTCCCCGCTGCGTCCTGACAAACGTCCTCTCGCCGTGGACCTCAGTCATTTATGGTCATCGGCCCACACGTGCATGAGAACGGCCGAGTAGATCCAGACCCTGTAGCAGCTGTGGCGTTAGCCGATGCTTGCTGAATATGACAGTGGTAGCATGAGCGCTGTGATCCAGTTCTTCCATTGGTTACTGTCTTATTGTTTTATTACTGTTTTTCCAGTAAAAAGTTACAACAGACTGTGAGGTTTTGAAACCTTTTTCTTGTCTGTCCTTCCCAAGACCTGATGTGTCAGAGGGACAGCAGTACAGAGACAGGAAGTGTTAGCTTAGCCTAGCACACAGAACTAAGACAAGGCTAAGTCCAGCTACAGAGACAACTGTAACTGTTAGCTTGTTTATCATAGCAACCAGTTAGCATATTTAACTTCATGCTAACTGTTGTTATTACAGCCACTGACAGTAACAGTTATACTGAGCTAACCTACAACAGCACGTGTTTGTAACAATCAATTACGTCTTCCATTAACGTGAAGGTGAAATGCTGTCAAGCCGCAGAAATGTTGATGCAGAACATATCAGTAAAACATTCAGTGACAGTATGCTTCATTGGTTTCACAAAACAACACGTTTTCCTGCACTTTGTCCCCCTCCGCCCACCTGCAGCTCATCAATGTCCTGTCTGATTCAGTAAACGTCTCTGAGTGCAGTCCAGGCTGCAGTTCTGTTTCCCTCAGACTGATTCACTGAACAGCAGCTGGACATGAATCATTTGCAGGACACGGGGCTGAACGGAGACACTGTGACTTCAGCGGCAGCTAGCACTGAGGTACTTGTTTAGCAACAACCACTTCTAGGTTAGCAGTGTTTGTGCTAAGCTAGGCTAACGGCGGGTGCACAGATATGGAGCTGATCCACCTGACACATCAGACTCTGGAGAAAAACAACGGAGAACAAAACGGTTTCCAGACTCGTCGGATTCAGTGTGATGGCTGCCCCCTAGTGGTGGCCTGTTGGCTCTGACTCGGTGAGGGTCTCCATCAGGTACCAGGTGTGCTGTGTGAGAGTTCACAGGCTGCTGTTTGTTCTGTGCCCTTCTGTGACAACACTGTTGTATTTGTCATGTTTCTGCACAACATTCACGCCTGTTTGGGTTTTCTGTGATGATTTTGTTGAGACTTCCTGTACATTTTGTAACTGACAAATTAAAGGTGGTTTAACCTTGACTTTACTGTCTGCTGCAGGTGTGCGTCTGTTCTTCATGCATCATATGTTGGAACAAGACAGCAGATGGTTTTCTCCTGTTTGATTTATTGATTTCTGTCAGAATGTGAACAGATTTCCTGCCGATTGGACGCGTCTCCAGGGCACCTGGACCCTGACTTGACTGACTTTATTGATCAGGACTCAGTTTTAATCAGTTTTGGTTTCACAGCCGTCAGCTTTGAGCTGACTGCCGGTTGAAGCAGCATCTGAATGCAAACTTTATGTGTTCACTTTGACATGACTGAAGAAACTATTAAGGTCCAGATTTACAGAAAATGTGACGTTGTTGTCCCTCCTGGCCCACCGTAATCTGATTGGCTGCCCACACATGACATCAGTTCACGAGCAGCTCCTTCCAAACAGACCCCCTCCCCGGGTCTTTCTCCCGGTTTGGAGCCTCTAAAAATACCGAAAGTATCACGGTGTGTGGAGCCCCGGGACCTGCGGTGTGTGTGTGTGTGTGTGTGTGTGTGTGCGGGGGGGGAGTCCCACGTGACCCCGCCCCCTACCCCACCGCCGCCCAATCAGCTGCGGCCTCCGTATCTCTGCGGGATTAGAGGATGCCCGGGCCGGAGTTGTATATGGTCATGGCAGGACCGCTGCTGGGAGTCGAGCAGAGTGACGCCGAGCTCTCTAAAGCCTTCATCACGTCAGCCGCAGCCCCGACTCTCAACAGGTCGCCACGCCGCCGTCTGCGCGTCGCTTCCCGGACACAGCAGCGAGTCCGTCCGGAGGAAGAGCAAAAACTTTCTTTCTCTTCTGTTTCATTGTTGTTCTGTCACTGTCTTGAGATTTGAATCCCGCAGGAGCCCATGACCCCTGTGGCTCTGGACTAACTGCCCCGGGATCGGCTGTGTGCCCGGAGCGCGTGTTTCACTCTTTACGCAGACTTCGGTGAAGTGCGTCGCTCCCGGCAGGCCTGGCACGGCCCCTGCGCTCCGCTCCTCCGCTCCTCCGTCTCTGCGCTTTTTTCTGCCTTTTCTTCTCTTCCCACTCGGATTTGTGCTATAAAAGCGGAGCAACATGCTGAGCAACAGCAGCTACTTGGAGCCGCAGCAGCTGCCGCCGCAGTTCTACCAGAGCCCCGCCGACCTCTGCGAGGAGGAGGAGGAGGAGATGCCGGCCACGGAGAAGGACCTGGCCGAGGACGCTCCGTGGAAGAAGATTCAGCAGAACACCTTTACCAGGTGGTGCAACGAGCACCTCAAGTGCATCAACAAACGCATCAACGACCTGCAGAAGGACCTGAGCGACGGCCTGAAGCTGATCGGGCTGCTGGAGGTGCTGAGCCAGAAGAAGATGTACCGGAAGTACCACTCCAGACCCAACTTCAGACAGATGAAACTGGAGAACGTCTCTGTGGCTCTGGAGTTCTTGGAGAGAGAACACATCAAACTGGTCTCCATTGGTGAGTCCGGCCAGTTTGAACTTCTTAAAGTATGAGTCAGAGCTGAGGGCTGCACTGAAGAAGGTGATGGTGAAGGTTTCAGATAGACATGCAGCTCTGACACTGATTACTCCGGTGTCAGTGAACATCACACACGTAAAAACACATTTTCAAAGCAGGAACACAGAGAGGAAGTCTGGACCTCAGAGAAACTGAGCAGTGATCAGTAAATCTGTGATGTTTGGATGCTTGATGACAGGCTCGAGTTGTCTGTCACTGAAAAGCTTTTGTTAGAAATTTCCTGTGTTCAGGCTCATTGATTTGAAGTGGAGGAAACAAAAACAGCTTTTTTTCATTAAACTGCGAAAGCGTGTCCGACGTGTTCCGGATGTTCCTCTGGACCGGACTCAGCCGTGAGGACCTGAACGAGCTTCATGTCGATTCACTTTTCTGTGTCGCTGACGAGTTCTTGCTGGTCACAGGTGTGTTAGAAGCTTCAGGTGTGAAGAGCTGCTGATTGGTTCGTGGTTGTGTGACTGTACGTTCACAGTCGTCACATACGATAATGTTCCATTTAGGTAAAAGTACAGCAGTACTACGGTATATAATCAGTCAGAAGGCATCAGATCAGTGGGTGTAGAAGAAGAAGAATCACTTTATTGACAGTATATATATTTTTACACACACACACTGAATTCGTCTTCTGCATTTGACCCATCCTTAGCTGAACACACACATGCAACACCCGGCAAATTACATGCAGTGAAACACACACAGGAGCAGTGGGCAGCATCAAGCGCCCGGGGAGCAAACTGGGGGGTTAAGTGCCTTGCTCAAGGGCACATCAGCCAGCTAATGAAGGGGAGGAGCATTGTTATCGCATTAATCACTCCACCACACCCAAACTTTTCCTGCCTGTCCGGTGGGGGAATCGAACCGGTGACCCTCCGATCACAAGCCGCTTCTCCAACCTGTGGGCCACGGCTGCCCCCGTAGTGATGAACAGATGCCTTTTGTTCTCTTTTGCCCCAATTTAGATTCATTTTACTCTCAGATATTCATATTTAAAATGTGGTGTCAGCAGAGCTGCTGTTCACGGGTCTGCCTGGAGAGGACAAGTGGTAATCTCAAGGTAGTAGGTCAGACAGGTTCAGAGCCCTGTGAGGCCTGGGGGGACCCTGTGAGGCCTGGACAGTCCCCATGAGGAGGGGGGCTGTGGCTCGTGGGGGGTAGGAGCTGATTGATGGCAGGACAGCTGAGATCTGCTCTCGCTCCACCAACAGCTGCCGAAAATAGACGTGAGACACACAGAGAAGAAACCACCAAGTGAGACCCACTTCAGTCCACAGCGTCTGATAGAAACACAGAAACTCGCCGGCTTTTGTTTCATATCAGTACGGTGGAAAAACGTCTTTCTTCATTTAACAGGCTGAAGACAGAAACGTGTCCTGAAGTCAGAACAAAAATCTGGCTTTCAGGTGGTCCAGAATCTGACGGGTTTCTGCTGCTCTGGTCACTGTCATGTTGGTGTGTGCGGCTCAGCCGTGTGTGTGCCATAGATCACATGACTCTTCACTGGTGATGTCATACAGCACCTGTAGGGCCTGAAACTGCAGTAAAAGTTGTTTTGTGTAGTAATTCACAGATACAAAATGATGTGAAAGAGTCCAGTTACTTTGAGGTCGTTTTGTCAGTTTCTTTGACTTTATCCAAACTTAAATCTGCGAGACAAACAGATTCCGATGGGTGTCAGAAGAAGATGTTTTGTCCCAAATGAGCCTCCGTCTGTCAGGTCTGTGTGTGCTGCTCCGGTGGACACAATACGAACATCGCAGTGAACGATGAGCTCAGTGTTTCCTCTCGTTGTTCGCTCGCTCTCAGCCTGTAATGGTTTCCATGTGCAGCAGCAGTCAGCACACAGGAATGTCCCGCCTCCACACACACTCTGGCCGATGCACTACACACACTCCATCTGACAGACGTGTGTGTGTGTGTTTGGATCATTTTATCAGCGCACTCACTCCTGCTCCCACTCTGTAAATGTCTGGTTATTCTTAATAAGCAACACATTTCAAACCAGCTGGGACAGCAGCAACATCAGGGTGGGACAGCTGGACCAGTCCACAGGTAAACTGGATCAACAGGTGGGAAGATCCTGAATGGGTGTGTCAGGACGGGCTGAGGGTCTTCACTCAGTCGCGGACTCAGGGAACCGTTTCAGAGCCTCCACCATCATGACGAACCCGAATCGAAGAGCAGTCAGCCAACAGTCCAAAAGTCTGAGAGATTCACTTTAGGCTATCAGACATTCACGGTTCACAAGCTGACTTCCTGTGAACAAACGAGGCCGTTCAAGGCACAGTAGCGTTGTGGTTCTGGGTTCTGGCTCAGGGTCCTGTTGAGTTCACCCTGTAAAACCCACGTCAGAAGCAGAAGGCTGAAGAGCATCAGGAAGCAGCGGGTTCCCCTAGTCCTCCGTTTTAATGATGTCAGGCTGTTTTTAACTGAGAACAATTAGTCTGGAGTCCGTCTGGATAAATGCAGATCAGCAGCCCAGACCCCCTGCCCCCATCTCTCTGATGAGCTCATGTTTCCTGCAGCAGGGACGTGGAGGAGAACAGCATGGTTCTGTTCCTACGAGCCGACCGTCAGAAAAAGTTTTCTGAAGCCTTGAAGCAACACCAGACGACATCGTGAGCTCTGAGCAGATGTAAACACTCGGTTAAAGATCAGTTAGTCTGACAGCGTTTTTATTTCTCAGACTTTCTGTACAAATTGTAATAATATTGTTATCCATGTGATATCGATACGAACACGTCCTCACCACAGACCGATGGTCGGTCCATACGTAAATCCTTCCTGTGGCACACTGACTCTGGAGGCCGATTAAAGCGTCGTATGATGGAGCCACGCCGGCGGCCTGAGGTTCTGATCACAGCCGGTGACCTGAGGCGACGTGAAGCTTACAGCAGCGTCTTGTACGCAGCTCAGCTGAATTTTACAGAGCAATGAGACGGTTTTAAAGCCCGGGCGGCTGCTGGCAGGGAGAAGCTGCCTCTGAGCCTGCGAGGGTCAGACAGCAGCAGGTCAGAGGTCAGCCTCACGGCGGCCCGACGGGAGATGAAGTGAGGTCTAACGCGGGGCGACGGGCGTCTGAAGGACGCGGGGCGGTCTGTAGACGTTCAGCCAGTCCTCACCCACACTCACACCAGGCCTTAGTTTAGTGTGTAGGACTTAAACGCTAAACTTAAAAACTAAAGTAAACTCAGACATTTCCCACTGAGTTTTTCTGAGAGACGCAGGCCGTCGTGTGTCTGAAGCTGTGCTGTGTGAAGAAACCTAACGATGGCTCTGACAGGAAGTGCTGACGACTCAGCTGTGATGGGGAGTCGCTCCATCTGTTGCTGCTGTCAGCTGCTCAACACTTCAGTGTCACCTCCTTAAACTTATTCATCCATCCATCCATTTTCTTTACTGCTGATCCATCAGGGTCGCTGGGGGCCGGAGCCTGTCCCAGACTGCAGGCGAGAGGCGGGTTCACCCTGGACTGGTCGCCAGCCAATCGCAGGACCGACACACAAAGACACACAACCACACACTCTCACACCTCAGGACAGTAGAGCAGCCAGTGAACCTAATGTGCATGTTTTTGGGACTGTTGGAGGAAGTCGGGGAACCCGGAGAAAACCGTCGCAGGCACAGGGAGAACATGCAAACCCAGACCGGGATTCGAACCTGGAGCCCTCAGTGCTAACCACTGCACCAACGTGCCGCCAACTTATTCATTCATCTGCTTAATTAACAACTGAAGTAATTAGTCCATAAAAAGTCTGAGAAGTCCAAATGATGTCTCGTTCTGTTTGACCAGCTGATTCCGTTTACTGTGAAAACAGATTTGACACACACTTAATGCGTTTGGCTGGAGAAACGACAGTTTAGATGAAGAATAAAAACTGTTGATTAATTTTCTGTCAGCTGACTTATGGCTCAAATCTTGATTGACTGCATGTTACATCGCTGTGACATCACTATGACATCATAAGGGCTAGACAGGAGATTTTACAAGCTGTAAACCGCGTGTACTGTAAAATGCTGAGTTTTCTCTATGGAGTTCTGAGTGTGAAGGAGGTGAAACGATCTGCTGACTGTCATCCTTATCGTTCAGCCTGACTGTGAACAACAGAGCTTCAGTCTGCAGGCTGTCAGCCCCCCACGTCATGTGGTCTGTCCTGGCCGGGGGGGGTCGGGGCTGAATGCTTGCGCGTGTGTGTGCGTGTGTGTGTGTCAGCTGTCGTCACAGTTGCTCTCAGACATTTCAGCCAGCAGCTGGAGGGTCAGCAGATCCTCGACAGGCCGACACGTCATTTACTCAAGTTTACTTGTATTTTAGTTTACTCTGCTTAGTCCTTACAGAAAACTGTTTTATTGTCGTGTACTTGAGTTTTGGTAACTTTTGTCACTTTGCAGATTCAGATTGATGATACTAAATGAGTAAATGATGATGTCAGTAGACTTTTTGATCCTCTCAGCCCCCAGCAGGTTAAAGTCATTAAATGACTGAAAGTAACAGAACTTTATGTTGCTGTGATGAGGTTGTGATGAGGTCCATTCAGGGTCACTGTTGATTCTCTGGCCTCTTCTGATTGGTTCTGATGTCTGTGATATGAATATGATGTGAGCAACAGAGCCAGTTTGTTTCTGTCCTTTCATGTTGGACACAATCACACGTCTTCAGCACGTGTGTGTGTGTGTGTGTGTGTGTGTGTGTGAGAGATCTCAACCCTCCAGCTGTTGACTGGACACACACACTTAAGGTTTTTTATGGGTCACAGGTGTGTGTGTGCGAAGCTGAACTCTCTCGGGGTTCTTTAGGATAAACAGCAACACACACGTTTGTACAGCTGATGTCCACCTGCTGAGCGTGTGTGTGTGTGCATGATTTTTCATTTGGTTTTCATATTTTGATAAGAATCTAAATTGTTGTTGCATGTTGTTATCGAGTAGCCTTCTTTCAGTCGTTTTAGTCTCGTCTGTTTTAATTCTTCTCAGTTCTGATGGCGGCTGCTCGTCAGTTCTTCTTCTGTGGTTTTCACTGCTTTGTGTCAGCCTGCAGGACAGCACATACACACATGAAGTTTCAGTCATGCAGAGAAAAGCCTCCCACGTCTCCACTCGGCTCACAGTACTGATGGACACACACTCTGCTCACACACACGCACACACACACACACTCATTTGATCTGCTGAAGGTTGATTGGCTGAAGTTAAGACAAGAAGCAGGACAGTTTTCTTCTGATGTCCCAGTCAGGACAGAGTCTTCATTTGTGAGACTTTGAGGACATGGACACGGTCTTCTTGTTTGTCCCACAGCAGCAGAGTTCATGATGTTTCTTAATTCTTTCCCTCCGTCGTCATCACTTCTTTTTCCTCTTTCCGCTGCCCTCCATCACTTCCTCTCTGTGTCCACGGGGTCTTTCTTTGTAAATGTCACATTACACAGTCTCTCCGTCTCGCACACTCGTCCTCTCAGGACTCCGTTGTTCCCCTCGTTTGCTTGGTGACTGTTGCTGCTGCTCTCAGTGGGACGTCAACCAACAGGACGCTTTGTGTTGCACACAGACGTGTTGTTGTGCAGCTCAGAACACCAGAGTACGGTGTCTCAGCTGGGACAAAAAGTCCCATCACATCAGCGGTTTGTGCACAGGTTTCATGTGTAAACCAGCTTAGCACTGAGCTGCTGGCCTTGTGGTCGGCGTCCACCCGCGGGTTTGCCTCCATCACAGTCAGGTTGTCAGCTCATGCTGTTTGTAATGAGCTGACAACAGACAAGAGCTGTGTGGCAGACGATCAGTCAGGTGGGCCAAAGCCATTCAGCACAGACAGACGTGTTCCACACAAATCCACGCTTACGTTTAAAAGCATCCTGCTGTGCTGTGGAAAGACTCAAGTCAAGTACCTAAATATTGTACATAAGTAGAATCATATTATTATGTAAGTTTATTAGAAGTGCAGTACTGTTGAGCACTGAGAGAGACACACTCTGCAAACACTGAAACCAGACTGTGACTCCAGCTCAGGTTGTTGGATAAAAACATCACGTGTTCTCCTGAAGAACAGAACGATTCAGACGTTCCTTCAGGCTCCGATGAGCCGCTTCATCTGACCTCCACGCAGCACAAACAAACCGCAGCAGCTTCTGTTTCCTGGGGAAACATTTCAGCGACGCTCCCAACACCACGTTTCCTCTCTGCACTGCAGACCTGACTAATCTCTGGACACTGAGCTTCCTGTGTGTGTGTGTGTGTGTGACAGGAGACATCTGATCTCAGAGGAGGAAAATATGATTTCATGAGTGTGTCCATGAGACAACAGGAAGCGCGCACACACACACACTCGCTCGCACTCACTCACACACACACACACACACACACACACACACACACACACACACACACATTAGCATCAGGGCTTCAGGTCGGCTGTGAGTTGGATGACGTTCAGACTCTGACAGCAGTTGAGGATCTGCTGAAGCTGAAGCTGTACGAGGAGTTTGTTAACAGCTCAGTGTGTCACAGTCTGAGCTCACCGATGATTTATGAACGACTGGTTTCTTCTGTCTCGCTGTGGTCCCTGATTGGACGATCCAGCACGTAACCTGCCTCACAGGGGGTGTTTTCATTGGTCCATTTAAAGGTGACATGAGGTCATGTGGTGAAAACATGATGACCTTCATCGAGCACTGAAAAGAAATGAAAAAGGGGGGAAGCAGGAATGTTTTTTTGTTTTTTTACAGCGGATTAAATAAACTGTGTGTGTGTGTGTTCATGTAAAACAGAAAGAGTCATTAGGATAAAAGTTGGTAAAACAAACTGGTTTTCAGTTTAGAAACAACTCGCAGCTCTCCCTCAGATTCCTGAATGTGTGTAACACTGTGTGTGTGTGTGTGTGTGTGTACATGTGTTTCCTATTTAAACTGACCTCATTCCTCAGACGGGGGGTTGAATGACATCATCCTGCAGCAGATTTACTCTGTTGTTGATGGATGAAACTTTCACAATAAAAGACGTCTCCTGGCAACAGAAAGATAAACAATGCAGAGCTGTGGACTTTTATTTTGGCGAGCAGATCTCACGTTCTTGAACAGAACAGAACCGGTGAAAAACTCAGATGCTCATTGGCTGAAGCCCATCAAACTGATGTCATCACACGATTCAGACCGTGTGACTGATTGACTGAGAGGTGAAACTACCTGAAAAATATTCAGTGAAAAACATATTTCTGTCTGTCCGTCCGTCTGTCCGTCCGTCTGTCTGTCTGTCCGTCTGTCCGCCGCAGCACAGAACCCGGTTCAGACTTTGAGGTTTCCAGACAATAAACCTTACTGACTCGACGACCTCCCAACCTCAGTTCAGTGACTTTAAACTGAAACGTGTGGTTTGTACGTGACTTTGCTTGTTAAATGAGGCACATACGATAATTAGCTCAGCTGACTGCAAGACTAACAGTGAAAAACTCTGAAACAGACAGTAAATAAAGATGGCTGACATGTCTCCATTTCCTCCTGCTGTACGGGAGGGAAGCCAGAATATCCCCGTACGAGTGCTGCCATCCTGTTGAGACGATGTCATTTGGAGCCAGAGCCTGTGCAGTCGTGGTCACATGATAACCGATGAGTTGATGAGGGATTTTGTTGGCGGATTGATTTCTTTCTTGATGGATCTTCAACTTCAAGCATTTCCAACAAATGCTAACATGTCCCTCTTTAACCTGTCTGTCCATCAGACTCTAAAGCCATCGTGGATGGGAACCTCAAGCTGATCCTGGGTCTGATCTGGACCCTCATCCTGCACTACTCCATCTCCATGCCCATGTGGGAGGATGAAGACGACGAGGATGCCAAGAAACTGACCCCCAAACAGCGTCTCCTGGGCTGGATCCAGAACAAGGTGCCCCAGCTCCCCATCACCAACTTCCACCGAGACTGGAGGGATGGCAAGGCACTGGGAGCACTGGTGGACAACTGCGCCCCAGGTAAGTCCACAGTGAGGACTGTGATGTCCCAGATCTGGATTAATAATCGTTGACAACTGAATAAGAAACCAGACACAAGTTCTTCATTTAAACTACTTAAATGTGTTGAACTGTGGCTGTAACACCTGAATCAGTGATCAGACGACTGCTGTTCCTGATCAGCTCTGTTGTTAAATCTCGGTCGGGTTTGAGGGCAGATCTGAGTCAGATGTTTTCTGCTTTAGTTCATGGTTTTGTCTTGTTTTTGAAAACATTTGAACATGTTTTTAGCTATCTGGTTCCTCAGCTCTCCTACTTGTCCTGCAGTTTCTGTCCTTTACAAAGTATTTAAAAGTCTCACGTTGCAGAACTGGACGTCACACATTACAGATTCTCTGCTTCAGTTTGTCTCTGTGCTGCCTTCAGGTTTGTGTCCAGACTGGGAAACATGGGATCCCAGTCAGCCGGTGGAGAACGCCAGAGAGGCCATGCAGCAGGCTGACGACTGGCTTGGGGTGCCACAGGTAACATTTGCCTGTTCCTTCGCCACAATACTACAACATGGTGGATTCATCAAACCGCAACCACGAGAATCTGACCTACAGTTGTAGAAAAATCCCGATACTGAACATTTTATCCAGAAATGATAGAAAGCAAGAAATCCTTTTAGTGTAGGAAACACTTGAATGTGCCTATAAATGATCCACCAGCTATTAGCTCGTAGCTGTAGAATCTGAACTCCTTTCAGGTTGCTAAAGCAGATTAAATGTTATCAAAGAGAAATCAAAACTTTGAAGCTCTTGAGACAAATGACATACTGAGAGTTCTGCTGTGATCTGACCGGCAGCATCAGGAACCTTCCCTCCGCTCGTGTTAAATGCCGATCTGGTCTATTTTCAGAGCGCAGGGTGATCCTGCAGATCCTGCAGCCAGCTGCTTAAATTAGCAGCAGACGCAGTGAAGACAAAACACAAACCGTAGAATCAGAGGAAGAACAGCATCGAGTCTTCACAGCAGCTTCCTGTCTTCAACCACGATGTGTGTTTAAATGAAGCAGATGTTTTTAGATTTAATGAGAGCACCTGCCAGGGTCTGCACTGGAAACTTTGATATCTCAACAACAACAACAACAGCATGTTCTTTGTTTCTGACACGTGATTTAACTAACCAGTCAGAAATCAGGAAGGCAAAAGTCGGGTGAACGTAAGGAAAACCCACAGAGGCAGCAGATTATTGGGACTCAAATTAGAGGTTGTATTTTATCAGATATTTTTTGACTTTTAATCAGTTTTTCCTTGTTTTTCAGTTGTCAGTTGTTCTGTTGGCCACAGGCAGGATTTTGAACACGAGGCCAAAAAACAATTAGTCTTTTTTTAATGATTTGGATCACATTTAGTTTGTATTTTATATTTTAATTTATACATTCTGTAAATCATCTTACAGTAAAGTGAAGAAGAAATGCTGAATTCTTCATGCTTTTGTTATTTTGTTGTCCCAAACATAGTCTCATAATGCTGCCCACTATAACATACAGTAAGCTCAATGAATTGTATTTTTGGTTTTTGATGAAATGCGTGACTCTTTTTATAAATAATTTGTGACATAAATAGAAATCTGGGCAAACAACAAAAAGCATGCGGCGTTACCCAAGGCTGCGTTGTCGGTCCTCATATGTTAATCGTTCCGCATGCTCAGATAATGAAAAAACCTCACAAATTATGATGATAAATGTATTGATGGCCTTAATATGAACATGTTTGCACTCGAATGTCATCGATGTTTGTATGTAAAAGTCCAACACTGCAGGGATCAGCAGAGGATTTAAAACCATCTACCTGCTCTGCTAATGAACAACAGAATCCATCAGAGGAGCAGCTGTTTGACATTTAACAGACGTTTCATGTGTTCAGCCACTGCTCTACATTCAAAGTCACTCCTCCGTTATTTTGTCTGTAAAACAGTTAATTCAGATTTTCTTTCTTTATTTTGTCTCCAGTTTCTCTTCCATTGATGGTTCTGGAGTCAGTATAATCAGAGTCAATACGAGCAAAGCAGCTTCACATTATTTGCTAATTAAAATGTTCTGTACTCCCTCTAATGAGCCTCTGTGATGTGTTTGTGGCAGAAAGTCTTTTCAGAGCAGCTTCTTGCTTTTATATGAGGACTGTCTGCAGGTGTGTCCTTGTTTTCATCCTCTTGTTCTTCTTTAGGTGATTGCTCCAGAGGAGATCGTTGATCCTAATGTGGACGAGCACTCTGTGATGACTTACCTGTCTCAGTTCCCCAAATCTAAACTGAAGCCCGGTGCCCCCCTGAGGGCAAAGACGCTGCACCCGAAGAGGGCCAAAGCCTATGGTCCAGGTGAGGAAAAACACAGTACCAAGGTCCATCCAAAAACTGATCACTATAAATCCACTTGTATTAACTTCAAATGAAAATCCACTGTGTGCTGTCTACATGTTTCCAAGATAGAAATATTTTACATTTTTAGCCTGACCAAAGTCTGAATGATCCTTTCAATTCTGTGACAATTTATGACTGAAGCTCTGTCATGAACATCGTTCCTCTGTTGTGGTGCTCAGGTATTGAACCTCGAGGTAACGTGGTTCTGAAACCTGCAGAGTTTCTGGTGGAGACGGTGGAGGCTGGATTAGGTGAAGTTCTGGTTTATGTGGAAGATCCAGAGGGACACACAGAGGAGGTGGGACGACACACTCTTATGTTTATATATGTTCAAACAAAGTGAAATACAGCTGACATTTACTGTCTGTGTCCATCAGGCCCGAGTGATCGCCAACAACGACAAGAACAGGACCTACTCCGTGGTCTACCTGCCCAAAGTGGAGGGGCTTCATAAAGTGAGAAAACTTTCTTTAAACCCTTAAAAAAGCAATCAGTGCAAAGGTCACCGTGTCATGGTTTACTTCACTGAACACAGCTGACTCAGGTGTCATCATGTGACTTAAGCACTGAATGTGACCGTGTGATATACACAAAAACAACTCCTAGTTTGCTTCATGTGACGTTTTTTGTTTGAAAACACCAATATTTAGAGATCATTTCAATTGTTTTTTTTTTTTTTTTTTTTTTTTTTTTGCTCTGGACACAAACTTTAATGGTTGTAAACTTCAAATGCTTTATTGGTAATGGAAACTTTACTACAGACAAACAGGGATTTCAATAAAGATAATTCATCATCACATGACAGCTCTATCAGCTGTTCGATTGATTGTTAGAAGGTCCACCTCCTTCCTCCATATTAACTTTGTTGTAACCCCATCAGGTGAGCACATGGGAACAGGTGACTCAGTGTTGCTTGCTGATTTGATCAATTGGTGAGTGAAGTGACGCGTCAGAAACCCTGACAGGCCTGTGTGTCACTTTTCCTCCCAGGTGAAGGTGCTGTTTGCTGGGCAGGACATCGACAGAAGTCCCTTCATGGTGAATGTTTCAAAGGCCATGGGCGACCCATCCAAGGTTCAGGCCCGTGGACCAGGACTGCAGCAGATGGGAAATGTGGCCAACAAACCAACATACTTTGACATTTATACAGCAGGTAATCTTTGCAACTGAAACTCATGAATACTGAAATAAACCATGAGTTCCAACCTAAAACTGTTTCAGTTTAGACAGCATGAACTGTTCAACTAATAAGCAAAGACAGCTGCTAAAAACACTGGTATCCTGCTCCCAAAGGATGAACCCTTTAGATTTTAAAGACTCTGTGATCTTTCCTCCAGTGCTACCCTCTGAAAAGCAAAAGTTTAAGTTTCTGTTCATGTTCCCTCACTTGAGTCCCACCTCAGTTCTGATTCTCAAAGCAAAGCTGCAGCAGTTCAGCCTGTCTGTTCCAGTGAGTTTCTTCTGTCAGTCTCTGAAGGTCTTCTTGTCCCTCTGTCTGTCCATCAGGGGCGGGTTCTGGGGATGTAGGCGTCATCATTGTTGATTCAAACGGTCGGAGGGATACAGTGGAAATTGTCTTAGAGAACAAAGGCGACAGTATTTTCCGGTGCACCTATGTTCCTGTCCTGGAGGGACCTCACACTGTCTATGTGACCTTTGCTGGGCAGCAGATTCCCAGAAGTCCTTTCACTGTCCACGTCTCAGAGGGTAGGTTTTATATTTGTGTCCACCTCTATGCACACTGTCAGTTCTGTTGACTAATTTTTGTTCAAGAAGGTTTCTGTGGTTCCGTAAAATGTTGAAAATTCAAATGGAAGCCATATGTTGTCATAGATTAATTTCCATTTAATGTTAACTAAAATTTCAAGCCTGCAGGAACTTTGACTTCACTTACTTCATCGTACAAGAGCAGCAGAATGAACCTTTTGACCCTTCCTCTTGTAACCATCATCTCCTGCTCCTCAGCGTCTGTTTCTAATCAGTGTGGGTGTCACATTGAAATCTGACGTCCAGACTGACTGACCAAAGAACTGTTTCCATAAGTCTGCAGTTCAGTCTGGGTCCAGGTCTGATGGGGCAGTTAGTGCTTGCTCTTTAGTACTGGCTGTATTATTGGCTGAAGCTGTGCGCTCTCATGGTTTTGGGCTGTGGTGTTCAGTCTTCTCATTGGCCTTTCCTGTCACTCGTTTTGACTTGACTTAGAACTTGACTTGGGACCTGTTCATCTTTGACTTGGGATGTCTGGGCTGTCTTGAATAGCCTAATTTGACTTGAGACTTGACTTGGGACTTGCCTGTCTCGACTTAGAGCTTGAATTGGGATTTTGACTTGACTTGGGATTTTTTTTAAGTACTGTCTTTATCTGTGTCTAGCCTGTCTCAAGCTTTGGACATGGGCTTGCTTGTTTTAATTTGACCCTACCAGTCTTGACTTGAAACTTGCTATCTTGACTGAAGACTGGCCTGGATTGACTGGACCCTGGACTTATTTGTCTTGACTTGCTAATCTCATAAATATTGGGTATTATCAGCGTTGACTTGGGACTTGTCCATCTTGATTTGGGACTTTCCTTTCTCACTTTTTGACATCACTCTAGACTTTCCTGTTTTGACCTGACTTAGAACTTGACTTTGGGCTTGATTTAAGACATTGGACTTGACTTGCTAGTCTAGACACGACTAAATTGTTAGCGACTTGTATAACCTGACTTGGTCCTACCTCTCCTGTGGGTCTGGTGACCTGGCAGTTTGCTGGTCTTGAGCTCTGGAGGTCTCTGTCCCCTCTCTGCCTGTGTACAAATGTATCGTCACTGTTGTTCCCTCCTTCAGTTTCACAGAGCGTCCCGCCTTCTGGTTCTCCGGTGCAGACTGGACCTCAGTCCATACGCACTCCACCCTCAGACAAGACAAAGAGAGGCCCCCCTCCAACCCCTCCCAAACCGAGGCGACCAAGTTAGTATAGACTGGGGGTGGGGGTGTGACTGGAGCCTGCCTGTGCTAGCCTGGTTTCCTCCACCTCAACTCAAAACCATCCCTGCCTCTGATCTCTCAGGAGGGGCTTCAAAGCTTTACAGCATGTGCAGCACCCGCTTCATCCTGAGCAGCTTTGTCTTCTTCTACAGCCCAGAAACAGAGGGAATGTTGACGTATTGAGCTCTCTGTGGATGATGTCAGGAATCAGTGATTTCATCCTGACAATTATTTTCTTTTGTCAAAGAAAAAATGCCGCCTAACTTACAGACATCAGAGTTTATTCTGGTGTCCCAGGATAGATTATATCAAGGTGTCCTTACCTGTAACTGTGAGTATGGCAAATTTGTAGATGTGAACCTTTTATTACAAAATCTTTTATTGAACAAAGAAGCCAGATTAGTCCAATTATGTTGTCTGATAAAATAATAAATCAGAAATATTAGGACGTCAAAGATGTGGAGGCAGCACCAGCCAACTTCTTTGGTTTGGACGGTCACCTTACAAAACCTCTTCTGTTCAGTTAACTCTGTCATTAGAGTAACTGCTAATGAAACTAACAATGTTGACTTGAAACTTTAGAAAAACAGCAAAAGCTAACATATTTGAAACAGTATGTACACACATAACACAAACCTGACACGGTAAAACTTAGAGCCTCCCACACATTTGATGAGAGTGGAAGTGACCATATAGATGTTTGTTTCACCTGGGCCTTCATCATCACACTCATCCTCCTTCACTTCCCCCTCTTCCTTTCCCATTTACATTAAGCTGTAAAGTATTTTCTTAAAGAAGTGATTATCAGCTTTACCCAGTGTTTTACCTTTCTGTGGTCATGTTGCCTCACAGTATTGAATCGTTCTTCTCATGAACTTGCAGCTCTTTGTTCCTCAGGCTGATAATCCTCTTGGTTTCATCTTGTCTTCATCTCTGCTGCTTTTTCCTTTTAGCCTCAGCAAACTGCTTCTCTCAGCACTGATGAGATGACTAACAGAGACAAACCTGCAGTGTGTGTGTGTGTGTTAGGTTTAGGTTCAGTCCAGGCATAGACAACGTGGACTCTTTTTGTATGTACCTTGTATGGACCTTCAGCCGTTCGCTGTTCAGTGATTCATTTCACCAGGATTTCTCTGGAACTCTATGCTAAAAAACTCACAAAAACGTAAACTAAACTGTATTGAAACATTGAAGAAAGAACGGTTTGCTCGACCAGGATGACCTCTATTTGTTCAGTAAGTTCAGTAAGTAAGTTCAGTATTGGAACTCAGAAGTCAGAGTCAGGGTGACTTGGACATTAGAATTTCGATTGATTTTAATTCAGGACTACTTAAGAAGTAGAAAAACATTAGTGTGTGTTGGTGTGAATGTTAGTTTCATTATCATTTTAAGATCATCTCCCAGTCTAAACAGTGACCCTGATCTCCTGATCGATCCTCACAGCCTGTAACCCGAACGCCTGCAGGGCATCGGGCAGAGGTCTTCAGCCCAAGGGCCTGAGGGTGAAAGAAGTGGCTGATTTTAAAGTTTACACCAAAGGAGCTGGCAGCGGGGAGCTCAAAGTCACTGTCAAGGGACCAAGTAAGATGTCATGACACCAAAATACCTGTCGCTTATCAGCGTTTTAAATCTATTATTCTGTTATAGATGTTCCCTAACAGTGCGTGATGGGCAGTACTGACTGTGGGTTATATTTTTATTTTGTATCCAGAGGGCCTGGAGGAGCCTGTGAAGGTTTTTGAGATGGAAAATGGGATCTATGAGTGTAATTATTACCCCATCATAAGAGGAAAATACACCGTCACCATCACCTGGGGAGGACACAGCATCCCACGCAGGTGAGATGTGGACTTGATGTCCATATTCTCTGATTATGTCACAGAAGAACTAAACAGCAAACTGAGAGAAGCAGATCCAGATCAGTTTTATGTTAGTGGTGCCATGTAACTACAGAACATTAGGTGACCCAGGATAGAATCCTGAGGCACTCCACTGGTTTCACACAAAGCACAGTCACATATTAGGTTAGACTTATTTAACAATGTGATGGTCCATCATCAGTGATGTACTCTGTGCAAATACTGAAGAATAGTTCTAAATAGCTCTGAATGCTGGTAAATATGGTAATTATACCTAATAAACACACTTTTACACATTTATTACGTAGTGTTTGTGTGTGTGTGTTTTCAGTCCCTTTGAGGTTCAGGTGAGTGAGGAGGCAGGACCTCAGAAGGTGAGGGCGTGGGGTCCAGGTCTAGAGACCGGTATGGTGGGGAAGAGTGCTGACTTTGTGGTGGAGGCCATCGGCACCGAGGTGGGAACACTTGGTACGTCACAACATCTCACCTGCTGCTTTCTGGGGGTGGGGCTTAAAGATGGCACCTGGTGGTCACAAACTTTTTTTCCAGAGAAACAAAGTGTCTTAGCAACAATTGGTCAGATTTCCAGCAAATTTACTGTGAAGATTTGGAGCCCAGACACCTGTGTTATTAACAGTACCAGATAAGTGCTGACATTAATACACTTTTTCTTATATCTGCTTGCAACTACTTCATCAAGTGTGAGGATCCTGATTTTAAGAGGATTAAATGATCAAGTGTTAAATGAAGTGTGCATCACGGATTGTCTGCAGGTTTCTCCATCGAGGGTCCTTCTCAGGCGAAGATCGAGTGTGATGATAAAGGCGATGGGTCATGTGATGTTCGTTACTGGCCAACTGAACCGGGCGACTATGCCGTGCACGTCATATGTGACGATGAGGACATCAAGGACAGTCCCTTCATGGCTCACATCCTCCCTACTGCCAATGATGTCTTCCCAGAAAACGTGAGACCAAGACTTTGAAACACTTCACAGATGATTCATCCTTCGACATGACATGTTGATTGTTGTCCCCTGCTCAGGTGAAATGTTACGGTCCAGGTCTGGAGCCCCTGGGCTGCATCGTCAACAAGCCTGCTGATTTCACCATCGATACCCACGGAGCCGGCAGAGGCGAGTTGAAGCTCTATGCTCAGGTGAGAACTCGTTGCTTTAGAAGTACTGATACCACACTGTAAAAATACAAGACGAAAGTCCGAGTGAAATGTGTGTTTGTTCTTTCAGGACGCCGAGGGTTTCCCCATCGACATACAGATCACAGATAACGGAGACAGCACCTTCCTCTGTGTTTACATTCCAACTAAGCCCATCAAACACACCATCATCATCACCTGGGGCGACGTCAACGTTCCCAACAGCCCCTTCAGGGTAACACAACAACACACACTACACGGAGCAGGTCCAGTGTACACTTTAGGCACAGATACAGACATGACAGGAAGTGAAGTGAAGTACAACAGTGATACCCGTGACGACACGTGCATCTGGTGGCTTCTTAACACGGTGAATGTGTTGTGAACCAGGTGACAATTGGGGAAGGCAGCCATCCAGAGAACGTGAAGGTTTACGGTCCAGGCGTGGAGAAGATGGGACTGAAGGCCAACGAGCCAACGTACTTCACTGTGGACTGCAGCGAGGCCGGACAGGGTGAGACTTAAATCTTTCAAACTGCTCTAGAAGTGGCCAAAGCGAGACGTGAGTGAGGCTTATCATCTCCGCTGTTACCTGCAGGTGACGTCAGCATTGGGATCAAGTGTGCTCCAGGTGTGGTGGGCCCTGCAGAGGCCGACATCGACTTCGACATCATCAAGAACGACAATGACACGTTTACGGTGAAGTACATGCCTCCAGGTGCCGGTCAGTACACCATCATGGTGCTGTTTGCTGACCAGGTGAGAGCACACACAGGTGAGCTACTTCTGGAAATGTTTCCTGGTATAAAAGGCATTAAACAAAACTCTCATTTTTAATGTTGGAACAGGAAATTCCCATCAGCCCCTTCAGAATAAAAGTGGATCCTTCCCACGATGCAGCTAAAGTCCGAGCAGAAGGACCTGGGCTCAATAAGACAGGTGACGCTGCAAACGTTTGACCGTCTCAGCATGTGTGCTCTCCATAGTGGTGTCTGTTCTGCTCTGTTAATTAACGCACACTAACATCGATGAGTAATTCATGTCATTATTTAGTTCAAACTCATGCTACACAAATCTGATTAAAGATCATTTAATTGTTTGAGTTTGTGAAAAACATCCAAAATTCATGATGTCTTTGTGACGTCTCAGATTTTTGAAGTTTGGATCAAAATGTCTGTTGTTTTCACTATTCACGTTTTTGCTCTTACATTCAGTAAACACAAGATTGCAGTTTGAGTGTTTTAACTTTTCAGAGATGAAATGTTTTGATCTTAATCAGTAAGTGCTGGTTTATTATGATGGGGTGAATGATAAACCATTTTTGTTTATCCTATCTTTATTAAGTTTATCCTATTTTTTATACTCTGCACTTTTCTCTTTTCTTGGTCGGGAATACTGCATGTGCAATGTCTGTAAAAACAAGAATTTCCCTCCAGGGATAAATAAAGGAATTCTGATCTGATTCTCATTCTGAGACAACAAACTTCGAAGAAAATGATTCAAATGCAGCAGGACAAAATAAAAAATTAAAGAATGATGATAAAGTTTGAATCCTCCTCACTTCTTGTCTGAACAGTGATGTAATCAGGAATAATTAACTTATTCTTTTCAAACTCTCTGCAGGCGTTGAAGTGGGAAAACCGACTCACTTCACCATCTACACGAAGGGAGCCGGCAAAGCCCAGCCCGAGGTCCACTTCGGTGGAGTAGCTAAAGGTGAAGCTGTCAGAGACTTTGAAATCATCGACAACCACAACTACTCGTACACCGTCCGCTACACCGCTGTGCAGCAGGTCAGCTTTACAGCATTTTGAACTTGTGGACTGACTGATAAACTGGTGCTAACTGTGGCTTTTGTGTCCATCAGGGGAACATGTCCATCACGGTGTGTCATGGAGGAGACCCTATACCTAAAAGTCCATTTCATATTAGTGTGGCCCCCCCATTGGACCTCAACAAGGTCAAAGTTCAGGGTCTGAACAGCAGTGAGTACATCTGAGCCTGCTCAGGATGATCAGTTTGTAAAGCCAGTTCACCTTCTCACAACATTAAGTCTTTTCTTCAGAAGATGCTTCTCTGAACTGAAATCCAAAGGAAAGTTGTGTTCCAAGGCTTGATTTAATGACACAAAAAGACTTTTTCGAGGAAACTTTAAATCCTACAATGTGTTGGTTTTAAAACGATGAGTAAATACTGAGCAAGCATCCAGCCTGTGTGTTTGTTTGTGTTTCCAATCAAAGAGGTGGATGTTGGGAAGGACGAGGAGTTCACGGTCAGTACTCAGGATGCTGGAGGTCAGGGCAAATTGGATATCAAGATCACTTCGCCATCACGTCGACCAATCCCCTGCAAGCTGGAGTCAGGCACAGTCAATGAAATGCACACGGTGAAGTACATTCCCCCGGAGGAAGGAGGGTACAGAGTGGACATCAGCTACGACGGAAACCCTGTGCCAGGAAGTCCGTTCTCTGTGGAGGGCATCATGCCCCCCGACCCCTCTAAAGTGAGTCCTTCCATCCAAACTCTGTCTGATTTTAGACTGTGTGCAAACTCTTTCCAACAAACTTTGTGAACTGGTCCTTGAGTCTTATCTCTTCTCTGCTTCTTCACCTACCAGGTTCGAGCCTACGGCCCAGGTCTTCAGGGTGGTGTTGTAGGTAAACCGGCCCCTTTTGCCATTGACACAAAGGGAGCTGGTACTGGTGGTCTGGGCCTGACAGTAGAGGGACCCTGTGAGGCCAAGATTGAATGTCAGGACAATGGTGACGGATCCTGCTCCGTGTCCTACCTGCCCACCGAGGCTGGCGAGTATGCCATCAACATCCTGTTTGCAGACCAGCACATTCCCGGGTCCCCTTTCAAGGCTGTGGTCCAGTCTGTGTTTGACCCCAGCAAAGTGACAGCCAGCGGTCCTGGCCTGGAGCGAGGGAAGGTCAACGAGGATGGATCCTTCACAGTGGACTGCTCTAAAGCCGGAGAGGCGGAGCTCACCATCGAGATCATCTCAGACTCTGGAGCTAAAGCTGAAGTTCATGTCCAGAACAACAGCGACGGGACTTATTCCATCACCTACATCCCGCAGTTCCACGGCATGTACACCATCACCATCAAATATGGAGGGCACACAGTGCCCAAGTTCCCCGCTCGGCTACAGGTGGACCCAGCTGTCGACACCAGTGGGGTGAAGGTCTACGGACCAGGAGTGGAGCCCAGAGGTGAAAGTATTTTGCTACAAGTTGATTGGGTTGTGGTTTATACAATTTTATCCAGTCTAATATTTTAGATATTTGTAACACAACAGTCCCTAAAACTACCATTAATTAATCTGTAATTTACTGCTGAAAAAGCCTGAAAACTCTAAATCCTGATGTTTGCTTTGGGAGCCAGAGGTTCTTTATTATGTACATTCATTTCAAACCCCTTGAATAATAAAGTAAATAGAATGATAGGTAGGAGTACACGACTTTCACATAGATCAAGTTCCTTTTTTAAAAAAAATTACCTTAATTATTTTAACTTATCTTGAACCCTGTTATTGAAACCCAACAGTACAGGGTGGATTTGGTACAGCCTGGTTCAGAGCCATCCTCTTTCACTACAGTTTCCAATCTCTGCTGTTCTGAGGTCTGTTTTTATGGTGAAGGGATTTTCTTAGTCATCTTTCAGCGGTTTATTTACTGGCCTCCTGGGCTTCTTAATTACAGTATAACAGTTAATAAACTCACGGGAGTACAAGAGCAGCTTTGAGTCTAGATAAACTTTTTCCCTCATCAAACTAAATTAGCCAAACATCTTAAACACACAAATGTTTAAAATGCTGAATAAGAACCTAAAATTACAATTAAAATCTAAAAATATCCTTTCCAAAACCTAACAGAACTTGAGGGACACACCAGCAGTCTGTTTTTTTTTTCTTAGAGACTGCATTACTGAGACAGAACCATTTTAATATGCTAAAACTGATGTCAAAAAGTCAGATTCTGGTTAGTTTTGACCAAGCAGTAGAAGTCGCTGTGTTCTGATATTCAGAAGAAGACATCACTCTTTTGTACTGAGGTATCATTGTTGCCCAGGATCTTCTCTTTCAGTGTTTTCATGTTTGTTTCCTCTCTTCAGGCGTCTTGAGGGAAGTGACCACCCATTTCACTGTGGACGCTCGGGCTCACTGCAAGAGTGGCGCCAGCCATATCAAAGCCTGCATCTCCAACCCATCAGGTGCCAACACAGACGCCTACATCACCGACAAAGGTGACGGGACCTACAGAGTGGAGTACACCCCATACGAGGATGGTGAGACTTTTAATCTATGTATTAATGAGTGTCCTTTGAAGCAGAAGGACTTTCGATGCATTTCCGCAAACTGAGTGAATCTCAGTGCAGGCAGGAGGCTGTGCTGCAGTTTTATGGAAGCTTTTCCACAGTTGCACATTACAGTGTTGAAATGCCTTGTGGCTTCTGTTTCCCCTCTACCTCAGTAAAAGGAAAGAGGCAAGTGAGACATTTATGGCTTTACCCATTAAACTTGTTTCTGCAGAATCATTTCATCATGTTTTCACTCTTGTGGTATTCTGAAAGATCCTTTCAGGCAGAATCCTGATGTAAACAGAAGTGTAGCCCCTCGATGAAAATTCAAAACAAAAAACATGATATGCTAAGTTGCTAATGGTAGGTTAGCAGTATGCTGAGCTTAGCATGCTAACACGCAGAATAAATGCTCATAGGCCTGTGCTTCCTTGAGGTAAATTACTATGTAAATGATGATATTTCTTTTAAGTAAACACTGCCCTTTTTATATATTTGTATATGCTGCTAAATGCAGTTGATTGCTACAATGACAATAAGGCACCCCGAAATCTGTACAGTAGAAAACTTAAGTTAAAATGAATGAATTTCGTCTGGCCTTGAGCTGCTCAGTGCGAGGAAAGTCAAAAACATTGAGAGGTGGCTTGGACGAGTGGCTGGTATTAATAGCTGGAGTCTGTCTGCTCACAGCAGATGGTTTTCCACTGATAGCAATGTGTGACATGCTGCAGCCCTTTGCATTATGGGACAGAAATACTCTCCCTTGTGGAGGCTTCGGTCAGACTGGGTTTTTAATAAAAGGTGATTCTCTCGGACTCTCCTTTGTCGCTCTTAAACACATATACATTTGTTTCTATGATTGTAGCTTCTGGTTTGCTCACTCAAAACCCTGCACTGACTAGAAACATGACGATAAAGAAAATAAGCCAATGTTCTTGCTAGTGTAAAGTTAATCTGAGCAAGGGACAACACCAACAGCCTCTGAGCTGCCTCTGTTTACCACCCTCAGCTGACACATACCAAATGTATGAGATCATACATGATACATTATCTCTAGTAGTGCAAAAGATTTGGCCAGCTAACATGCTGAATTCTGAAGTAACTTGATGCTCTGTCTGTCTGCAGGTTTGCATCTGATTGAAGTGTTGTTTGATGAGGTCTCCGTGCCTAAGAGTCCATTCAGGGTGTCGGTGACCGAGGGTTGTGATCCTAGTCGAGTACGAGCCTATGGTCCAGGCCTGGAGGAAGGACTGGTCAACAAACCAAACCGTTTTACTGTTGAGACCAGGTGATTCTGTTATATTTCCTCAGATAGCATGCTTGGATTTCATCTTGGAACAGTTAAACAAATCTGAATGTTTCAGACTGAGTGGCCTTTGATTCAGCCCATCCAAACCTCCTTCTTATTGCCCCTCTGCTCCATCCCTTCTTCAGAGGGGCTGGCACTGGAGGTCTTGGTCTGGCCATCGAGGGTCCATCTGAGGCAAAGATGTCATGTAAGGACAACAAAGATGGCAGTTGCAGTGTGGAATACATCCCCTTCACTCCTGGAGAGTACGATGTTAACATCACCTTTGGAGGCCTTCCTATCCCAGGTGATGCATCTCTTTCATCCATCTTGTTATTATCATCCAGGGCTCTCTGGTTCTGTAGGGTTGAGTTTGTTTTAGATTTTATAGATTCTGTATGTATTTCAGGTGGAACAATAATTTTCGGCCTCTTCTGTCTTGTGTTGCAGGGAGCCCATTTCGGGTTCCAGTGCGAGAACTGGTTGACCCGAGCAAAGTAAGGTGTTCAGGTCCCGGCTTAGGAAGTGGAGTCAGAGCCCATGTCCCTCAGACCTTCGCTGTAGACAGCAGCAAGGCTGGGGTGGCCCCCTTAGAGGTCCAGCTGTATGGGCCCACAGGTAAGACGGACACAACTCTGATTTGTCCTCATATAACTGAGCTCCTTTCCAGGACTAATCCCAGCTAAAGGTGAAGAATGAGTTTCTCCTAATAATGTTGTTTTTCCAAAATCTGTCTGGATGGACATTAGCGTTTTTAGCCGAGCCGCTAGTCTCGCTAGCAGCTGATGTTGATTGTTGTAACAGATAGTACAGTCAGCAAAAAAACTGCGTGATCTTAACTTGGTTGAAATCACCAAAGTGTTTGTATGCAGTCAGAATGTAATCCATACTTTAGAAATAATTTGACCTAAGAAAAACTTCACTCGAGTAATTCTAAACTAATATTCACCCTGACTCTGCGTATGCTCAGTCCTAGTTCAGAACCAGAAGAAGTGGACAGTCTTAACATGTGAAACTCAAACTTGCTCTAACAATGGATAGAATTTATGTCGAAGCTTTGGTTGTTCCTCAGGTGTGGCCGAGCCAATTAGCATCACCGACAATGGGGACGGTACTCACACAGTCAACTACACTCCTGCCAATGACGGCCCATACACTGTGTGTGTGAAGTACGCTGACCAGGAGGTCCCTCGCAGGTCAGTACTGAAGATGGTCGACCATACAGAAGACACGATCTTTTACTGGTTTGGCTTTTAGCTTTCAAACTTTCTCCTCTCAGTCCTTTTAAGATCAAAACATTACCGGCTCATGATGCCAGTAAAGTTCGAGCCAGTGGTCCAGGTCTGAATGCATCCGGAGTGCCAGCCAGTCTGCCAGTTGAGTTCACTATTGATGCCAGAGATGCCGGAGAGGGACTGCTCACTGTTCAGATACTGGTGAGTGACTGATTCCTGTCGTTATGCTGTCACAGGTCTGTGACATGAGACTGTAAAAGTCTACACAACACCTAAGTCTTCACTTGGTGGAAAGCTGTGTGCCAAATTTGGCAGCACTGACGGAAGGAACTTGAGAGTCCCAGAGTAAGCTATTAAATTAGCTGTGTGTCCCCGTCCAGTTTCTATATTCATTATATGTATACAGTATACTCTGCTGGAGTAGAACCTGCTCCACAAGAGTCTGAGTGTGCTGCAGTCATCTACCAAAGATGAACTGAACAGATACGTTCCCTTGAAATGACGGCTTTAGTTTATCTTTTGGTTAACAATGGAGCTCGTAAGCTTCATGTAAATTGATAACAAGCCTTCTAGCTAGACAGACATTTTGGCAGACTAGCACCACTATGCTACTTACTGTTAGCTCAGCAGCCCCAGCAGATCGCCAGCTGGTCCCACAAGTTGTCACTACGTCACCCCAGCTTCAGCTGTTGTGCACCACCATTAACGCTGCTACACAGGTCTTGTCGGATGCTGCTGAATAACCTTTTATGGAGTGGAAACAGGTTGCAATCATGCAGGCTTCAGATTCATCAAGTCAGGACTGAATGTGAGTTGCTATAAGACACACAATCGCATCTCTGTTACGTGTCTTATAGCAAGTCACAGCTTTGACCCGGACCACTCTGTTGATCTTTGTCTTTGATTTAAACTGTCCATGTGACTTCCTGTTCCGCCGTGCTGGGCTTGTTGCTGTTGCTGCAGGGTCCAGATGGGTGCAGGCGCGAGGCCTCTGTGTTTGTGGAGGACTGGGGCAGGAGGGTGTGGGAGACACATATAGTAAAGAAAACCATCCCCTTCAGTATTCATAAAAGGGGCTGTGTAAGGCCTGCACTCTTTCCTCTGTCACCTCCTTCCCTCGTCTCATGTCTCCCCCTCAACCCCTCTGTCCCCTCCTCCCTCCTCGTTCACTTTAAAGAGGCAGTATGAAGACACATACGAAAGTGTGTGTGTGTGTGTGTGTATACTTGATAGTTAAAGTGTTCAGTGGGTCAGCTGAACATGAGAGTTTTGTCTGTAGGCAGCTCTAGTTCAACATATTAAGAAGAAAAACAGTTTCAGTATTTCATAAAAAATAAAGAAATATTGATTCAGTTTTTACTGAGCTTTTCTTTCAACAAACAAATCACTAAATGTGTCTCTGGCTCCTGAACGGCACTGCTGGAAACTAACCAAATACATTTAGTTTTGCAGTACTTGTGTACTTGTTTACTTGGGTGCTTCCATTTAATGCTGCTTTACACTTCTATTTTGATGGTAATATTTTTGAACTTAAACATTTCAAATGCAGAACCTTTACCTGTGTCAGAGTATTTTGTGAGTATCAGATGATAAGCGTCATTAAATAAACAATCTGGTAGCAAAAGGATGACCCCCACCCCCAACCCCCACCCTGTGTTCATGTGAACTGACCTCCATTCGCTTTGTCTAATGATCTAACACACAGATGTGGTGTTCAGTTCTCCACTAACCAGAGTGCTTCGTAAACCTGCCTCCATCCACACATCCATCCATCCTCTGCTGCATTTAGTAGAGTTAGATCCTGTGTGACGTGGAACTGCAGTCAGTACATGTGAGTACTGTGAACACCACTGGTCTCAAACCATCAGAAGCCACTGAGGGGTTTAATTTCTGTCTGCTAGACCTGATCTTTGTGTATAGTGGTGGAGGCAGTCTGAAGGGCGTCAAAAAGGGCACCAGTTGCACATGATGGGGAAAGTACTGCACTGGTACTGTAGGAGACCACTGATGGCCGGTACTTTCGCACAGTGCTGTATCTTCAACATGTGTACTCTCCACTGACTTCCTGTCCATTTGTCTCCAGGATCCAGAGGGAAAACCCAAGAAGGCGAACATCCGGGACAACAGAGACGGGACGTACACGGTGTCCTACGTACCGGACATGACAGGACGTTACACCATCACCATCAAATATGGAGGAGATGAGATCCCCTATTCACCGTACCGAATCCATGCCCTGCCCACTGGAGACGCCAGCAAGTGTCTGGTCACAGGTAAGGCTCTGCCCATCACTGATATGACAACCAATCAAATTTCATCACTTGGATGTGTCATTCATCCTCTTGTCGTTCTCCTACAGTGTCAATCGGAGGACATGGACTGGGTGAGTAATCCTCATACTCCACTGATGGAAGCTTTTCATGAGCTCTGTGGTTTCACTGATAAAACTGGATTTTTACCTTTCCTTTTGCTGAGAGGTTGAAAGATAAAAGTTATATTTGCTGGAAATCAAATTTTAATTGTCCATGCCAATACATCTGTTACTAAAGTATATATCAGTATAATATCAAACTATTGTTTCCTGGAAAGAACTACAGTATATACCTGCTATGTTAGCATCATCTGAAGTCTTAATTTGTCCAGAGGCAAATACTCAGAATGAATGAATGAATAAATTTAGGACCTTGTTGAGGCCGTTTGTATTTCAACCATACTGATTTGTCATCTATCCTGTCAGGATCAGGTATCGGCCCCACCATCCAGATCGGAGAGGAGACGGTCATCACTGTGGATGCAAAAGCTGCAGGGAAAGGTAAAGTCACCTGTAAGGTGTCGACTCCTGATGGAGCGGAGCTGGATGTGGATGTGGTGGAGAATGCTGACGGGACGTTTGATATTTACTACACGGCTCCGGAGCCCGGGAAATACGTTATCACCATCCGTTTTGGAGGAGAAAACATCCCCAACAGCCCCTTCCACGTGGTGGTGAGTAACGGCACTGCAGGGTGGTGGGAGTGGGGGTCGCTTTGGTTTGTTGGGACAGTCAGAGGCTCCTGAGCAGAAGGTCTGTTGTATTAAAGGACAATTTCACCTCAGTCAACAATAGTAGAAACACTCTGAAGTGACCAAAGGCTAGCAGCAAACTACAAGAAGAGGAGTTTTTCTATGTCATAAAGTAAAGGAACAACTTTTCAGTTCATGACCTCTCAAACTAATCTCAGTCTCAGTATTACCTCAAGATGACGCTAGCATAGAAAACTAAAATGCTAACATGTTAATAACTAACCTGAGATTAAAGTCAGTGTAGATGTGTCCTAAAACACATCCTGTCAGACATGAACACTGAGACACTGAAACACTGTGTCTGTGCATGGGGCTGTGTGTGTGTGTGTGTGTGTGTGTGTGTTCCTTAAAGGTTGTACCTTGTTCCCTGTTAGGCAAGTGAAACCATCCCAATAATAGAGGAGCCATGTGACAAGCTTCAGTTACAGCAGCCCTTCACTCCCTATGTGGGCTTCTCTCCTCACTGGGTATACAGTGTTGTTACGTACCTTCATCCAAACTATCCTCTCTCAGTCTGTTGTGTCACTGCAGCTGCTCCACAGTCAATACCAGCCCAGATTCACTTATAGATTTTGTATTGGCTCAGCATGGTGTCGCATGTTCAATCTGCTGGTTTCATAGAGACTCATTTCTGTCTACTAACAGATTCCATTTATTTTGTTTTTTTTATTGATGTACTTATTCATTATTTTGTTTCATTATTTGCATTTGATTTTTTTATTTTATTTTATTTAATGTGATTGTCGTTGATAGAAAGGATGTCTTGTACTGCTGGTTTTCAGCCAGTCCAAATCTTAGCACACCAGGTCCTGATGCTCTCTCGGCCTCTCTGCCATCCTGCTGTACTTCCTCCTATTCCTCCTCCTCCTCCTCCTCTCTTTGGATGATATCCCAGAGTTTCCAGTATGGTGACACTAATACCCCTCCCCCTGGCTCTGGTTTAGGCCACTGATGATCCCGTCAGTCCCGTGGACGGGATGGAGCAGATACTCCGCCCTTTCAGTCTGGTCATTCCCTTCACTGTGCAGAAAGGAGAGATCACAGGTGAGAGCTGCTCCGCTTACATGTTGATCTTTCTGATGAACAGGTGAGACTTCAGTTTGATCATCTCTGGGAAACTTTTCTTTTTGTAGAATATCAGTCTCTGCTCCGAATTTTATGTTTGCTTAAATGTGAAAACAGCTGCAGAGACAGCATACATGTCATCATCTTTATTCATACTGATGAATATCTTTAAACAGCTGTTCTGTACAAGCAGGACTGCACAACAGCAGACCCAAATCTCCTGTCCTATTTCTCACGAAGAGATACTTTGTTGGTGGTAACTTGAAGCTTTGATCATGTTTTCCATTTTAGCTCAGAAGCGAAAAAAGTCTCTTCAAACTGAATTCAAATAATTACAAACATTTCCAGTTTTTGCAACGTGCATGCAATGGAAAAGGGCAGATTCTTAAGATTATGAAAATGTTCCTCCAGACCGAAAATGCCTCATGTCTCTGAATACTGTCTGACTTCCTGTATGTGGTTCTAATCTCCGAGGCTGTTGGTTCATACTGATTTCATTTCATTAGTTTTTATCAATTGTGGGGTCTGTTTGTGTTGGGGATTATTTTCAGTGGTGGATGAATCTGCATTTGGTGCTCTGGTGAGTATTTGAGGCAGCAGGATGGTGTATGTGGAATTAAGTGAGAATAAAGTACTTATTTTTGGAATGATGAGATAACAGCTGTTGTTCTTATGTTTTGTCCTCCAGGTGAAGTGCGAATGCCGTCGGGTCGAACTGCCTGTCCTCATATCACCGACAACAAGGACGGCACTGTCACTGTGAAATACTCCCCTACAGAGCGAGGCCTGCACGAGATGGACATCAAATATGATGGGAACCATATCCCGGGTAACACCACAGCATGTATTGACTTCATGTGGTTTGTGCTTTTCAGGCTTGGCTGCAGTGTCCAGGATTAATTCAGTCAGAGGTGCAGTCTAGTTCTGAACCCTGTTTTCTCTTTTACAGGAAGTCCACTCCAGTTCTATGTTGACGCCATCAACAGTGGTCACGTGACAGCGTATGGCCCTGGTCTGAGTCATGGCATGGTGAACAGACCAGCTGCCTTCACTATCGTCACTAAAGATGCTGGAGAAGGTAACATAGTATAGATTACCTATTTGTAAGTTATTACAGCTCTAATTCACCTCATTTCCACTGAGTAAAGCTTTATTTAGTGTTACCAAAACATATTCATATGTAAGCATGAGAGCCAGGTCTTTATTTTAAACAGGCTTCTATTATTGTTTCTGATTTTCTTCTTTTTCTTCTTTGTCTTATCAATTCAGTTTCAGTTCAATTCAGTTTATTTATATAGCACCAGTTCAGAACCAAAGTTATCTCATGACACTTTCCAATTAGAGTGGGTCGAGACCAAACTCTTTAAATTAAAGTTGTAATACGGAGAAGCCAACATTCCCTCATCAGCAAGTAGTTGGCGACAGTGGAGAGGAAACACTGACTTTTAGAAGGCAGAAACCTCAGAGCAGACCCTGACTCAAGATGGGCGGCCATCTGCCTTGGCCGGTTGGGTTGAGAGAGAGAGAGAGAGAGAGAGAGAGACAAAGAACAGTAGTAATCGCAGTAAGTTTCAAGCAGGACCGCAGCAGGAGCTCCAACCACGATCCATGAGAACCTGAGAGACCAGAAAGCACAAGGACTCCAGGGAAGAAGCTGAGTTAGTGATATGCATTAATGGGACATAAATGTGTGCAGAAGGAGAGTTAGAGAGAAGCTCAGTGCATCATGGGAGATAAGTCTAAGTCTATAGCTGCATAACTAACTATAAGCTTCATCAAACAGGAAAGTTTTTAGTCTAATCTTAAATGTAGAGAGGGTGTCCGCCTCCCGGACCGAAACCGGAAGATGGTTCCATAGTAGAGGAGCTTGATAACTAAAGGCTCTGGTTCCCAGTCTACTTTTGAGGACTCTAGGAACCACAAGCAACCCTGCATTTTGGAAACGCAAAGTTCTGGTGGGATAATAGGATACTATTAACTCTTTAAGATAGGATGGTTCCTGACCGTTCAGGGCTTTATAAGTGAGGAGGAGAATTTTAAAATCTATCCTGAATTTTACAGGTAGCCAATGTAGAGAAGCCAGAACAGGAGAAATATGATCTCTCATGCTGGTTCTTGTTAGTTGTCGTGTCACAACTGACAGAACTGACCTTGTTTATTTTGTTTGTGTCTCTGTGCAGGTGGCCTGTCTCTGGCTGTTGAAGGACCGTCTAAAGCAGAGATTAGCTGTAAAGACAACAAAGATGGGACATGTACTGTGTCCTACCTGCCCACCGCACCTGGAGATTACAACATCATCGTCAAGTTTGATGATAAGCATATCCCCGGCAGCCCCTTCACCGCCAAGATCACAGGTATGAAAACTGTCTGGGTGTGTGTGTGTGGGTGCATGAAAAATGCATTATTGGATGCACCAGTGAGTTTCTTTTTTATGCACATTCATTACAAGCTTCTCTAGCTCTTCAGCTAACCAGTTTGTTGTCTCTCACTTTATCTTCATATTTTTGAGTCAGCAGGTTGTTTTTTTTTATGAACTTGTTAAACATAAAACTAAAATCAAACTTTCTTTGTGTTTCAAAACAGCCTTCACACACAGTTTCTAAAAATGTCTCAGGGTAATTTAGGAAACTGCTGTGTGCAGAGTAAAGCTAAGGTTGATTTCAATGACCCTCCTGATGCCTTCACACTGAAACACACCGACTGTGAGGCAGAAACTGATGATTACTGGCTGCAGATCAACATAATTAAGTGACGGCATGTGGGGGCTCATACCCGACTGATTCATTTAGGTGCTGATACTAACTGATGGATAACAGTGTCTCTACTGGACAGTTATATTGTCTAGTTCATCAGAGGTCAACTTTGTCATTTTATTATTGAAGTTTATAAAAAGTGAAACATCTGTAGACCACAGCGTTGACAAGTTGACCTGGTTCTTAGCTGTTTTCCTCTGATTTAACTGGTGTCCAGGCGATGACACCATGAGGACCTCTCAGCTTAATGTTGGCACAGCAACAGATGTTTCCTTAAAAATCACGGAGACGGACCTGAGCAGTCTGATGGCGAGCATCAGAGCGCCGTCAGGAAACGAGGAGCCGTGTCTGCTGAAGAGGCTGCCCAACAGACACATTGGTGAGTGTTTACTGCTCAAACATTCACTTCAGCTTCAAGATTTAGTCAAAGAATTGCTTCAGATGGCTGTGAAGAAATTTTGTTCATGTCATGTAAGTCTTTTATTAGTACATTTTGAAGTAAAACCTTCAGCAACAGGAAACGAATGAATGAATGAATTCATTTTTCCTTCTACCTGCAGGGATCTCATTCACACCAAAAGAAGTCGGCGAACACGTGGTAAGTGTGAAAAAGAACGGGAAACATGTGACCAACAGCCCGTTCAAGATCATGGTCGGTCAGTCGGAGATCGGAGACGCCAGTAAGGTGAAGGTTTACGGTCAGGGGCTGTTGGAGGGGCACACCTTCGAGGTGGCCGAGTTCATGGTCGACACCAGGAATGCAGGTAAGATTAACTCCGTTTAAATGTTCAGACATTCGTCAGTACACAACATCTGAAAAGCTTTAAACAGATTGGTCACAGTTTGTTTTCTCTTTAAGGACTGTTTACCCATTTTGACTTAAAAACTGAGATTTCCAGTTCAGTTTTTTACCTCAGAAACAGCAGTGGGTAAAATAATCCTGAAATGACGTTTGGATGTTTGAATGTTTAGTCGTGGTTTCAGAAAAGTAATCGATTGTTGTTTTTTGAAAATACAGAACTTTATGGCATTAAATCATCCTCTAATTGTCATGAATGAGCTGTTTTTAATTCAACATTTAACATTTCTTTCAGATAATTTCACTTATGGGTCCTCCTCTCTGCTCTCAGGTTACGGAGGTCTCGGTCTGTCCATTGAGGGTCCCAGTAAAGTGGACATTAACTGTGAGGACGTGGAGGACGGGACGTGTAAAGTCACCTACTGTCCAACTGAACCTGGAAACTATATCATCAACATCAAGTTTGCTGACCAGCATGTCCCAGGTAGAAACCAGGCAGCTGAGGACTGAAATCGTCTCTGATTTGGTCTGATCAGCAGAGGTTTGACTTGGTGACTGATGGATGAATTCTGCTCTCTTTCCAATTAAAAGCAAAAAGAGACAATCATTTATCTATTAAGAAGAACTTAGTAAAAGTAGTAGAACTGCAGTGTAGAAATAGTCAGGTGAGGTTACAGGTAAGAGTCTTACGTTGCACGTGTTTCTTGAATATTTTCGTGTGAACAGGAAGTCCGTTTACAGTAAAGGTGTTCGGCGAGGGTAGGATGAAGGAGAGCATCACCAGGAAACGCCAGGCTCCCTCCATCGCGACAGTGGGCAGCACCTGTGACCTCAACCTCAAAATACCTGGTGAGCTGTGACATCATTGGCTCCTCCACCCGTCTCCACCTGTCCTCTTTGCTCCCTCCTCTTCACCTCCTTGTCTTTCTTGCTCGTTTTCCTCCTTCCTCCCTCCCTGCCGGTTTAGGGAACTGGTTTCACATGGTTTCGGCTCAGGAGCGTCTGACTCGGACGTTCACTCGCAGCAGTCACACCTACACCCGGACTGAGCGGACGGAGATCAGTAAGACTCGAGCAGGAGAGACCAAGAGGGAGGTCCGTGTGGAGGAGAGCACGCAGGTGGGAGGGGAGCCCTTCAGGGACGTGTTCGGAGACTTCCTGGGACGAGAGAGTATGAGCGGATTCAACGGCATGCCGACGGGCAGCCGACCCCCGCTGCAGGACGGTGTGTGTGTGTGGACGAGTGTGTGTTCTGGTGTCTAACTTTACTGCTGCTGAGGCAGGTTTGTAGTGTGTGTGCGCTAACAGACTGCCGTCTCACCTGTGACCTGCATTAACATGCTCATGGTCATGATGCACTGATGTCACTTACCACATGCTCATTTGAACTTGCTTGTGCTCACATATGATCATTTTTTTTGTTTTCAGACTTTTGTGTAAAATAAGAATAAACATTCACAGGTCCTTAAGCCATCAACTGATCATGTCCCTTTTTCCTCCATCATCTTCCTCCTCCCTCCCTCTCAGGTGAGGCAGGTAACCAGGAGATGACAGCTCAGGTGACGAGTCCTGGAGGAAAGACAGAGGAGGCAGAGATCATTAAAGGAGAGGACAGCACGTACAGAGTCCGCTTCATTCCTCAGGAGATGGGAGCTCACACTGTTAATGTTAAATATCGGGGCCAACACGTCCCCGGGAGCCCCTTCCAGTTCACTGTGGGGCCCCTGGGAGAGGGAGGAGCCCACAAGGTCCGCGCAGGGGGAACCGGCCTGGACCGAGGAGTGGCAGGGATCCCAGGTTGGATTCAAAATGTTTCTCTGTCCTTTTCCTTCTAGTTTACAGTTTGAAGTCAACATGTTGTATGTTGTAGCTGCTGACCCGCCGTGTGTTGGCTGGACTGATGCTGAGAAATGTGAGATTGTTTTGTTATTTTACAGCTGAGTTCAGCATCTGGACCCGAGAGGCCGGCGCTGGAGGTCTGTCCATTGCTGTGGAGGGACCCAGCAAGGCCGAGATCACCTTTGAAGACAGGAAGGACGGATCCTGTGGAGTCTCCTACATGGTTCAGGAGCCTGGTGAGACTGTAACAGACTGATTCAGTTCCTCGAAAATCTTCATTTCCATGTCCTCTGCACAGGTTCTGTGTAAAAATCCTGAAAAACTGGACCTCCAGAAGAGACAGGAATGAATGTTACGTGTTACATAGGGATGAATACCATCATCTCAGTTTACTGTCATTTCTTCTCTCCAGGTGACTACGAGGTTTCCATCAAGTTTAATGATGAGCACATCCCAGACTCTCCGTTCATTGTTCCCGTCGCCACTCTGTCTGATGACGCTCGCCGCCTCACCATCACCAGCCTGCAGGTGAGAACACATCGTCTGAATCTTCATTAGGTCACCTGAGGTCACTGATAAATGAAGGGTCTCCATGTTAAACCCTCGGATGTGTCGTCTGCTATATTTAAGGTGACATTTTGATTTACTATGAACAGATTTATTATTAGTGTCTGACTGGCTGCTCTGTACTGAGAGAGTGTATTTCTGTCTTCATATAAACTTCCAGTTTTAACCACAGCTCTGTATATTTGGTCGCTGACCTTTGTCGTGAAGAGTTGAAGCTTTACTTCTGATCTCCTCAGACCTCATTTTCGGCTGAGTCGCTACTTTACACCAAAACACAATTTATTTATTGTCACTGGCAGTATATGAGGTCCTTCTTCCAGATGAAAGCACAACTAAAAATAACAATTTGATGAAGGTTCTTCAAGCAGTAGTTCAAATCATTCATCAAATACTTATTTTTTATTCATGCAGTTCAACCATTAGATTCTTCTTTTTTCACATCGAAAGACAAATTTAATTTATTTAACATCATCTGGTGTGGATAGAAGAAGTGGGACACGGTCCTAATTAGTGACATTTAGAGGAGACAGTAAGCAGAGATTAAACCTCCTCTTTCTTATTCTCTTTCTTCACATGCTATTTGACAGGAATCGGGTCTGAAGGTTGGGCAGGAGGCCTCCTTTGCTGTCCAGCTGAATGGAGCCAGAGGGCTGATCGATGCTAAGATCCACACTCCATCAGGGGCCATAGAGGAGTGTTGCGTCACTGAGCTGGATGGCGGTAAGACTCACGCTGTGTTCAAACTGAGAGGATTCAGTGCAGAGCTGCAGCCATAAATTGATTCATTGTGAAAAAGATTGGCAGATCAATTAATAATGAAAGTTTGTTAGCCGCAGCCTGAATTTAATGTAAAATCGCAGCAGTATATCCAGCCACGGTGAAGGGTTGTTTGCTGAGGAATGACTGTTAACCTTTCACATGGAGTCCTGCAAGGATCAAGTCCCGATCCACTAGTTTTCTACAACCCGCATTCCAACAAAGTTTGGTTTGTGTGAAACGTAAATAAGAACAGAATCAAATCATTCACAAACTTTGATCTCTGACGGCAGATTTAGGAAGCCTCACGTGTGAATGACCGACAGACTTAGAAGTGAACAAACTCTTGTTGTTTTAGACGAGTCATCACATGCTGCCAGAACCAACAGTGCGTGTCATCCATGTGTTTCTACAGACCAACATGCTATCAGATTCATCCCGAGGGAAAATGGAGTTCATTCTATTGATGTTCGTTTCAATGGCAGCCACGTCCCTGGCAGTCCCTTCAAGATCCGAGTGGGAGAACTGGGACAGGTTGCAGATCCTGGCATGGTGTCTGCCTTTGGACCTGGACTAGAGGGAGGAACCACTGGTATATATAAAAAATAAAGCTTGAGAACCCCTTAACCCCCCTTTCAAAGCCCTCAATGAAAAACTGATTAGATCTTAGGTGTTTGTCACGTCTGTGTTGTCCTTCAGGTGTGGCATCAGAGTTTATAGTGAACACGTGTAATGCCGGCTCAGGAGCTCTATCTGTGACCATCGATGGACCGTCAAAGGTGAAGATGGACTGTCAGGAGTGTACCGAGGGCTACAAGGTTTCCTACACACCCATGGCTCCTGGAAACTACCTGATCTCCATCAAGTATGGAGGCCCCCAGCACATCGTAGGCAGCCCCTTCAAGGCCAAAGTCTCAGGTGGGTCGATGGACCAGAGAGCTGGCCTACGTTTTTCTAATTGTTGTGGACAGTACTTGAATTGGGTCTGTACTTACTGGAGTTACCTGGAGTTTCTGAAAGGAGGAGACACTGGCCCAGGCTAATATTCCTCCTGTAGCTGCAGATGGTCTTCTGATGCCCACCAAATCTAGAAAATGAAGCAGGGTAGAAAACATGTTTCTCTGCTCCCTTCAGAGTCAAGATGGCTCATGGATTTTATATGCTGGTGTCATAACAACCAGATCCCCCCAAGCAATGGAAACATGCCATTTAATTTAGGCTGTTGGAGCTCCAGATCTGCTTTTTGTCAGGCGAGCAGTTCAGCTCCTTCACTAAATCCAGCGGGCAATAGCTGCATTCTGCAAATACTTAAACTGATCTTTGGTTGAATCTCTCCGCAGGACCTCGTCTGTCTGGTGGCCACAGTCTGCATGAGACATCGTCTGTCCTCGTGGAAACTGTTAGCAAGTCATCAGCAGTGGGCGGGGCCTTTGCCTCCTTACCCAAATTCTCCTCAGATGCCAGCAAAGTCATCTCCAGAGGTGCCGGCCTCTCGAAGGCCTTCATAGGTCAGAAGAACACGTTCACAGTGGACTGTAGCAAAGCAGGTGAAGAACAATACGTTTGTCTCTTTCCTGAACATAAAAATGGACCATATTTACTGCCGACTGACGTCTTTGTCCTTGACTCTGCAGGCACCAACATGTTGATGGTGGGTGTTCATGGGCCGAAGACGCCCTGCGAGGAGGTGTACGTCAAACACATGGGCAACAGGATGTACAACGTCACCTACACTGTCAAAGAACAGGGCAGCTACATCCTCATCCTCAAATGGGGGGACGAGAACGTTCCCGGCAGTCCCTTCCATGTCACCGTTCCTTAAAACAGAACTCTTCATCTCTGCTGCAACTCTTCATCATCCTCATGCTGATGTGCTGAAGACCCAAAGACTTCGCTTCCTGTCAACGTGGACAGTTTTCACACTTTACACTGCCTGCTGCAACAACCTCAACTGTCGGTGGTCATTCACTTCCCGACAGGACACAGGGATTCCTCTGGTGATGGTTGAGTAGTGGGCCGTCGCAGCTTGAGATATTGAGAACTAACATGTTTGACTCTGTTAAAATGGCACTCAGCTTTGAACTGTTCCTATCTGCATCGCTGCAAACAGCCTCGACCGAAAGTTAGTTAATATCAAAAGTTCTTATGTCGACATAAGATGCTACCAAGCGCAGACGAGATATTAACTTGTGCACAAAAATCAATATTTTTTTTAAAAGATCTGGTCTGCATCAGGTTTAAAGTAAGTACAGACAAGATACAAACACCAGAGCTGAGGATAAAAGAATAAATCGCATTTAGACTAGTTTTGATTAGGATGCAAACTGAGTAAAAGACAGCCCTCCGTTCGTGATGATGAAAATAATGATAGTTTCAGTCTTTTGGATAAAACCACTTCTTTCAGTTCTGTTCTTTTTCTTTCTTCAGATGTTTTCTGGGTTTTACAAAAACTGAGGATGCGAAAATGTGTAAACGTCCCAGTTTTTCTTTTGTACCTCCTTCTCACAGCAGGATGTAGAACGTGGAACAGAAGCTACTGGTTTTGTATCGGGTGTATGTCTGGTCCATCCTGTGTGTTGTGGTGGCATCTTCCCACAAAGCTGATGATGAGGTTGAGGAGAAGCTTTGCTGTGACTTTACGGCTTTTCATTTTATTTATTCTCATAACGTCTTTTCCCCTCGATAGATTTTCTTTGACAGAAAATGGTCTTATTGTTGAGGAAGAGCAGCCGATGGGCTCAGTGTTCTTTCTGAATTATTTCTTCACACAGACGTGACGATTTCAGTTTTTTTTTTTACCATATAAAGAAGTGCGGTGAAACAATCGTTTTTTCTGTGAATGCTGAAAAACACAGGCGACGTTGCAATGACACAATATTAGAGTGATGTTTTATAGTGATTTTGTATCTACCAATAACAGATGAATGAAATGAATCTGAACTGTTTGATATGTTAACCTTCAATCTGAGATTGTGCAGGCATAATAAAAGTTAATTCGCCAACTAAAGAGTCGCTGCTGGTTGTCTCATGTTTTGTTGTGTTGCTCTGAACGAAACTGGAACGACTGGGTCGTTTTTCATGTCGTGTTCTGGACAAGAACCAACCGTCCACCTACAGCCCAAACCCCTCCACCAGCCATCTACTGGAGGCAACAGTGAAGGCCAGAGGGGGGCGCCAGAGGAAAGGTCATTTCCTGCAGGGCTCCATGTGGTTAATGCGACCAGTAACATTTTGTCCATGTGTGCATGAGGTGAAAGTGAACCAGACAGATGAGGAGGAGGAGATGTTTCAGTGTTGGCTGTGGTCCTTCAGGCTCCACCATGAAGTGGACCTGATTAAAACTTAATGGTGTGCTCGTCTCATCCAGCAGCTTCTCCTTCAGGGGATTCTCAGATGTGTTCCAGTCTCAGTCTGAGCTGTGTTCCCCCTCAGGCCTCTTTAAAGTTTCATCTAAAAACGACCAGGAGAGAATAAAAATGCTGCTCTGCTCAAGTTTGGACTTTGACAGAAAGTTACTTGTTTGAAAATGAACTGAAGTCAAAGTAAAAACTGTATGATACGTTTTTCCAGCCAGCAGGGGGCAGCAGAGACCCATCAAACCGTCTGTACAACAACGAACTGTGAGCACATCTGTGTGAAAAATTCAAACATGAACACATCAAGTTTCATCCAGGAGAGTCAACAGATCCTCACAAACAGAAACGAGAGAAATAAACAAAGAAAAACAGAAAGAAGTGATATTTTTGTAAAGAGTTTAAGTACTGCATACAGTACTTGAGTAACTGAGTAGTTAGTAGTAATTTGATGATGAGTTTTATTGCTGTGTGAGGGCGCCTTCCCCTCCTCCTCCTGCTCCTCCTCCTGCAGCATCAGTGAGGGTATTATTAGTCTGAGTGGACGGCTGTAATTAATGTCTCACAGACGGGGAGGGACAGTTAGAGAGGAGGGAGGATGATGGGACAGCTGAAGCTAAAATTACTCCCCCCTAATTTAACCAGCCGGATTTCTAATCCAGGAGACGGTGACTCCTTCCTCCTCCTCCTGTTGGGTGCTGCGTCACATCATCGTCTTCAGGTTTCCTTCTGCAGCTTCATGAGTAACGACAGGATGAGGGAAAGTATTCACATCCTTCAGTACAACAAATACTTCATTACAAGAACACACATTTCAAATCCTACAGTATCTCTGAGCTTCTCCTGGTCTCAGGTCCACTCAGGTCCAGGATCTCCCCTGGGAGTCAGACTGATCCCTGAGCATCATGTTCAGGTCCCAGGGTCCTGTTCTCCTGGTCAGCCTGACCTTCTGCACCTGCCTCTGTTTCCTCCCCTGTGGGCATTAAAGGCTTTTGCAAACTGATGAGTCCCTGAGTTGTGTGTTCTGCTTTGTGGGTCCATTTGAAGCTCTGAGTACTGAGCCGACAACGTAAATCGTGTGTTTTTGAATCTGATTATTGGCATCATGGGACAGCCTTCACCACGTTGGTGTCGTCGTGGCTGCAAACAAGCAGACTTTGTTTGTCGTTCAGTAGAGAAGCTGCAGCACATCTCACAGTACAGCAGCAACATTTTCTCAACAACTTAATGGGACCCATGAACACAGCTCCCAGTGGATTCTGGCAGCTGAAACGAGGAGGAAGCCAGTCAGCCATGTTGAGTATAAGATGCAGGATTGCTGAGTCCAATCACACGACTCCTGACTGAGCACTGGAAAATTGGGGTGAAAGAAGGAGCAGAATATTTTCTGTGTTTTAGTGGTGATAGCAGCAGGGTGTCTGAACCAATCAGTGTGTCTGAAGGAAGGTTGTGACCTCAGCACTCTTTATTCATCTGCACGTGCTCAGTTTGGACCTTTGATACACCTGACAGGCTGATGTCAGACTCCTGCAGAAAGATGTTTGTTTTGCTTTTACGGAAAGCGTTTTATCACACACACTCTCACACACACACACACATATTGTGTTTATAAGTCATTCAAACCACTTCGGGTCCTTTCAGCGCCGCCTGTTACCAATTAGTGTCTTTATCCTCGTCAGTCGAGGACTTTGGTCCAATTAACGTCTCAGTAATCAGACAGAGGAAGTAATTGTTAATTACGCAGCCGTCAAGTTTTGATTGGACGCCGTGATCAGGTAAACACTTTAATTTCCTCTGAGATCACAGAAACATATCGAGTGTGTGTGGGTGTGATGAGAACTGAGCTGACAGCAGCTCAAACACCTCAAATACAATTAAATCACAGACACGACGTTGTTTTATTGAATGAAATAAATGGAAAAGTGCCAGCACCTGCAGACGGAGCAGAGTGAACACTCAGCACAGCAGCAGGAGGACCAGCCTGTCAGCTCCTCAGGTTTAGCTTGACCGATGACGACTGCCACTGAGAGATCCTACCTGCTGTAGGTGGCTGGCTAACGTTAGCATCATGCTAACAGACCAAGGCTGAAGCCGACAGGTGTCTTGGTACCTGACAAAGACGATTCATCCTCAGGGGAACACGAATGTCTGAAACTCGTTTCATCGCACTTCATCCTGCAGCTGCTGGGACATTTCAGTCTGGAGTTTCTCCGTCATGCTGTCAGCAGAGCTCAGACTGATGACGTATTGTTCCTTTGTCCAGGCGTGTTTTACTGTAAAATGAGAAGATGCTTTCAGGATGAGGACTGACAATGTCCCTCAGATCCAGCCGAGAGCCCTGTGGTGTGAAACTGACCGTCTGAGCGGTGAAACTCAGAGATGTTTATCCTATCTTTATTAAGTTTATCCTATTTTTTATACTCTGCACTTTTCTCCTTTCTTGGTCAGGAATACTGCATGTGCAATGTCTGTAAAAACAAGAATTTCCCTCTAGGGATTAATAAAGGAATTCTGATTCTGATTCTGATTCTGATTCTGATTCTGATGTTCTGTTCCTCCTCCTTCTGGTTGATTTCCACTCTGCTGCTCGCCATTGTTTCCCGTCGACTTGCTGGGATTCACTCGTTCTCATCGGCGCTGCAGCTGACGATTCACAGCAGACAAACATTTGGCTCAGATGGTCTTGGTTTTGGTTTGGGGAGCAGCAGCTCAGTGAACTCTCTGTGAACACTATCTGTTTACCTCTGAAAAGTTCCTTTCTTTCCTTCTGTCCTGATAAAACAGGCTGCAGTGGTTTGATAAAGTTAATCTGAGTTTAATTCAGTCTCCTCCAAACATCACCGTCCCTCTCAGCTCTGAGGAGTTTCCTGCTGCTGTGTTTCCTGTTTGTGATTCTGATGACTGAAGTCTCCACAACTCAAAATGGGTCTGACTATTTTCTGGACAATTCACTTTGGAATTCAAGAACTGAAGCTTTCAGCCTTCACAAGTCGACTCTGTGTGTGTGTGTGTGTGTGTGTGTGTGTGTGTGCTGATATCACAGCTGTTGTCTGTTGGGCTCAGGAGAGACGACATCACAAACAAACATCAGTGCTGTGATCAGGTCACTTTCGTCATCATCATCACCACGGTGAGCAGTAAAGCCATCAGTGAAGTGGAGTTCGGCGTTTTGTGTGCAGCTGACTGATTGAGGTTTCATCTTCTCCCTGAGCAACAGAATAAGTACTGCAGTTCCCATGAGCCTCGGCAGCCGTTGCCATGGAGAAGATCGGTCCACAGGTGTAGTCAGGAGCTGAACGTTCCGGCCCTGCTCTTCCTCCGCAGCGATGAGTGGAGAACAGCTGGTCTGTGGAGAACCAATCAAAGATCACATGGTTCTACAGGAGAACACGCAGACGTACATCAAACCTGTGAGGTGAAGAAGCCAGGAAAAGTTTGAGCTACAGGTGTTTCTGTTGACTGGTGATCACATGATGATGACAGCACACAGCAGAGAGAAGGTCGACTTAAAAGCACAGTTTAGTTTTGTCATCAACAACATTATGACCCCCCTCACCCCCACCTCACCCCCTCACCCCCACGTGTCTCTGGGGGGGGGCAGCGTTACATCATCAATAATGAGTGTGTGTTTGTCGGTGCAGCTCTGTCCTCTGTGTCTCATGGATGAAGCTATAAGAGCCTGTGTCAAGGTGTGCGTGTGTGTGCGTGTGTGTGTGTCCGTCCATACGCTCCTTCCTGTTTCGTTGCTGCTCTTGCTTGAACGTTTCTTCACAGTCTGAAAACATCTCACCTCTGAGCTGTGTGTTGGTCTGTGCAGGGTTACTGAAGGTTACACAGGTGCTGGGACAGACTTTGACCTCCACAGGTAAGTGTCCACTCACGCGTTATGACCTCCTGGTTTACACTTCAGCTGCAGGAGGTTTACTGGTCAGCTTTACATGAAAACCACATGCTCAGCCAGTGCTTCTGTCCATCTGTCTCTGAGAGGAGGACAGCTGGGCTGACGGAGACATTCATCTGAGGAGGAGGAGGGAGCGTGAGCAGAGAGCAGGATGATGAAGAGGAGCGGCTGTAATGTCTGAAGTAAAGGATGATGGAGGGAGAAGAAGTTCGACTCCTGTGCCGAGTCTGTCTGCAGGCTGAAGGATGGAGGAGGAGATGAAGGCATCATTCCCCCTCCAATGAGCCACAGCAAGGGAGGAAAAATGAACGCCGTCCCAGGAAACTCCTCCGCCACACTTGGTGGTCAAACATTTTCTGTCTGATGTCGCTTCAAAACAAAAGGAGTCAAAGTCGGGAGTCGGTTCAGAGCCGACAGACGCGCAGGAAGTTCAGCTGTTTGGTCGAGTGAGCCAGTGTCAATCAAATCCAGACTCCATTTGATTGGAAGAGCTCTTTCATTCTAAAACGTGATTTTAACGTGCACACGGTCATTTAAAGACAGAGGAAGGTGCACATCCTTTAAAGGTTCGTACAAACCGTGATCAAACTGCACTCCTGTTGACATTACTGTAAGTGAGAAAGACTCGTAGGAGACTCGTAACCTGGACGTTTGTTTCAGTCCCTTGAATAAAGAAACTTCAGACTTGATTTGCTTCTGAGGAACTTGACTGATTTGAGACTCATCTAAACTTCAGGCTTGGAGTTTGAAGGACTGTGAAATATAAGCTGGACGTGAGATCTTCTTCAGCATGAGATGTCCCAAGTCCACACAGGGAGAGTTAAATGATAACTGAGTGGTTCAGCCATTACAGGTGAACTGAACAGGTGAACTCTGTGTAGAAGGTCCTTGATTATGTGAGTTTCTCGCTCAGGTAACTTTTAAAGAACTTCCTGTGCAGTTTGCAGTCGTCTGTGGACAGAAGACGCATATTTTAGCTCCGTCTCATTGGCGGCAGTAATGACCCGTCCACGCTGCTGTCTTCACATCGCTGTTCCTCATTTATAGTTGTTGTTCCTCCGCCTGCCTCCTGTCGCCAGCTCAGCTCCCAGAATCCTCTGCTCCTGCGTCTTATCGATCAGCCTCTTCGTTTGGTTTGTTTGGACCTGATCGGATGTCCTCGCTCATTTGAGTCGGGCAGTTGGACACAAACACCTGCTGCAGGCTTAATGAGTGGGACATGTGCCCCATCTGTCCTGATGCTGATCAGGTTTTACCTTGTGGCTGTGATGACTAAACCCTTTTTGAATTAGTTATTTGTGATGGACGAGCCACAAAACTGAAAACGTATATAGAATAAATAAATATAGACAAAAGTATTGGGACAGCTGCCCATCACACCAACAGGGACTTTAATGACGTCTCATTGTAAACACACAGACAGCTTTGCAGCTCTAACAGCTTCCACTCTTCTGTGAAGGCTTTCCACAACATGTTGGAGTGTTTCTGTGGGAATTTGTGCCCATTCATGCAGTAGAGCATTTGTGAGGTCACACACTGATGTTGGACCAAAAGGCCTGGCTCACAATCTCCGTTCCAGTTCATCCCAAAGGTGTTGGATGGGGTTGAGGTCAGGGCTCTGTGTGGGCCAGTCAAGTTCTTCCACACCAAACTCATCCAATAAGAATAATAATAAAGGAGAGTGACCCAATACTTTTGTCTATATAGTCTATCTGATGTGTACAGTCCTGCTATCACCATCATGCTGACAAGACTCCTGTGTAATCTGTTAGTTTGGATGACATTATAGATAGATTGATATACTTTATTGATCCCAGGCTGGGAAATTACAGTGCAGCAGCAGCATTACACACAATGACGACGCTGTGAAAGAAAAACAATAAACTATACGAAAAATGTTAAAATAGCAATACACAAAGCAAAATAAAAAAGTGTATAGAACAAATAAGCTGTGTAATGTTGAACACAGGATCAGAAGATTCACCTGGTGAGCTTTTTCAAAGGCTAACTAGCGGGTTAACTATTAGCTCGCCTTCGTAGCCCAGCAGCTAAAACTCCACTTTGTATTTCTGCTGTGACAGTTTGTGACCTCGAGTAAAACAAACCTTCAGCTTGTCACTGAAGTGTGTTCAGACTTTTGTGTGTTTTCTGTACTTGCAGTTAGTGTCTCCACCTTAAAAATCACCTCTCTACAGATTTACAACAGTGCACACACACACACACACACACACACACAGAGACACACACACACATACACACCCCTCCGTGGTGTCACCTCAGGACTCTGTGATGACTCTGATGGTTGGTAATTGGTTTCCATTAGAGCGCACCGTAACTTCCTTCCCATCAGGCCGTGCAGGAGGGGGCGTGCCCTCAATTCCCCACAGCCAGACACCGCGGGCGCTCGCTGTCCGATAACCTCCAGCAGAGGGGGAGGGGGGCGGTCAGACTGATAATGAGGAGCGTCCTTCGTAACGAGGACATCGGTTCACCGTGTTCTGGTGCTCGTGTCCGCTGCCAGCTCCACCACTGCAGCCATCAAACAGTCGCTACGAGCCACAAAGTGAGGTTCACCTGAAGGCGTGATAACACCCTACCTGTGCTTTCCATGTCCATGGTTTCCATAAGGACTGTGTACTTCATAGTACTGATGACTGGTTTAATACTGCAAATACTGGCATTAGTGCTTTCCTTCAGTGAAGCATCTGAGTGCTAAAATCATCAGGATGTTGTTTGTCCTGCCTCAAACGCTGCAGCCTCTGGAGGACGACGCATCGACATCCAGCTTCTTCATCATCACCCTTTAAAAACACTCAATCATGTTGAGTCGTGCTCGCTGAGAGTTTGTGGCTCTTTTCATTGTAATGAGTCTCCTTGCTGTTGTCATCTCACTTTACTAAATAAAGCAGCTGGTGGGAGTGTGGATGAGGCGTCTATCAGTCCCCCGTGGACCTGAAAACACTCAGACACGACTGCTGCACTCGTCTTAATTGGCCCTAAAGTGGTGGTTCACCGGTGGAAGTTTCCCCCTGCGAATTCTTCAACCATCAGCACAGAAAGTGAAGATAACTTATCAGCGTTCGTGTTGGAAAACAGACCCATTACCTTAAGCATGTGTTATTAGGATGTGCTGCATGACCGTGGCTAAAAGGTGTTCACAGGACTGAAGTACGGAGGCCCAGAGTGGCCACAGTTTCTATTAGTGTTGAAGTGATTTTGTTGCAGCAATAAATTAAATAACCTCATTATTTCAAGGCCGTCATATGCGTGCGTTACCAGGTTAGTTGTGTAATGAGACGAACAGGAAGTCGTAATATGAAAATCCAAATGATGAGAATGCTCCTGATGCCTTTTCATTTGAATGCTCTTCATTTTATTTGATTTAGTGAACTGAAGGATGTTTTTGCGGAGAGCAACAGGGAGCAGCTGCCAGGACACCAGATTAACATGAATTAAATTATAAGAAATGAAATTATGTTTCACTTTAGGCTTTTATTTCTGCATTTACAGCCGACTTCCCCCATCAGTTCCACCTCAAACCCAGCAGCTCCGGTTGAGAGTTCAGGGATGCTGCTCGAAGGATGGAGGAGTGGTGGAGGAGAGACGGAGGACAGACGAAGGAGAGGTGGAGGAGAGACGGAGGACAAACGGAGTAGAAACAGAGGACAGATGGAGGAGAGGTGGAGGAGGGTCATCATCAGAGTTTTATCCTCCTGCTGAAACAAACTGCTGCAGTGATGGAGGACAGACACCATGAAGTGGACAGCAGCTCTCAGGTCATGATGATTGAGGCTCATGCTGACCCGGTCCAGGTGGTCCTGATTGTACTCTGACTGTACTCTGGAACAGATTCAGTACCTCCTGTCTCAGAGGAAGAGGACCCAAATGTGACAGTCGGACAGACTGGAACTGTTCAGCGGTTCATGGAAAAACAGTACGTGAGGTTACAGGTGTCATCGTCAGTGTTGTCAGGAGCAGGTGACACATTGTGTCCACCCAGTCTGAGACCCATTGTTGCTGGACCCATTTACTCTGAGTCCCCTCCAGATTCCTGGGTCAATCTATGGAAATGAGTGAATGTGATGCGTATTTGAGAAGAACTGAAATGCTAACCTTTGAGCTGATGTTTTTCAGGTCATTAAAAGCTGCCCTGTTATGTTCCTGACATGAGTTCACATTCTCTCCAGTTGATTTTCTTGAAAACTTTGTTAATTTTGCGTCACATCTGGATAAGCCTGTGAATATTCTCATTCATCCAGGTCATGGTTATCTCAAGGAAATTCAATCGAATGCAACTGGACTTAGTTATTTGTCTTTGAAGACGTTTCACCTCTCATCCAAGAGGCTTCATCAGTTCGGACTCGGACTAGTCCCAGCCTAGTCAAGCGAGCATGAACTGATGAAGCCTCTTGGATGAGAGGTGAAACGTCTTCAAAGACAAATAACTAAGTCCAGTTGCATTCGATTGAATTTCCTTGAGATAGTCACATCTGGATAGACATGTGGCTGCAGAAGCCTGGTGAATCTGGGTCCCATCCCAGAGTGAATCCGTCAGACCATCAGATGGACCACAGCAGCGTGGACTCCCCGAGGAGACGATCAGAAGGCCGAAGCATCGAGGTGAGCTCAGCTGTCAGGGAGCTCCTCTCCACATCTGGACAGAAACACATCTGGAGCCTCAGCAGCTTTGTGGCCTGATTCCAAACAGCTGCAGTCGGAAATCCCCGGATGCTTCAGACGCTTCATCTGCCTCCAGCTTCATCTCTCACCTCTCTACATCCACCTCTGGACCCTCCTCCTCCTCCCTGCTGTCATTCATTATCCAGAAGGTCGCGTTTGAACTCATGCATGACTCCCTCCATCTTTTCTCCCCCTGCAGAGGAAACGGGGAGCCAGGCGTGGTGGATGAATATTAATGTGCTGTTCAGGGCAAACAGCGGCTCATTTTAAAGGTCCCAGCAGAGCAGGTTAATGTGCAGAGTCAGAGGACGACGTGTGCCGAAATCTAATCAACATGTTCGGTGTAGTTAAGAGGATCTACAAGTGTCTCATAAAGCCTCTGAATCCACAGCTTACTGAACGGCCACTGACTGCTGCTCTGCCCTGTTTACACACTGCATGTGGGCTTGGTTCACACACACACACACACACACACACACACACACACACACACGCACGCACCTTCACAGGCTTCTCGTCGTCACAGTAGATGTTGACTTTGTGCTGTTTGCATCAGGGATTCTGTTGAAACTTTACATCTTCAGTTTCCATCTGACGCTGAGCTGAGCTTCAGCTCTGAAAACACTTCAGATACCCGCCTGAGTCTCGGCAAAGTCGACTGCTGATGTCAGGTTGCTAATCCGAGGCGCGTGGTTGGCTGGCTGAACCTGCCTTGTCCAGGTGACCCCGCACCACCGACCCTCCACCCTCTGATGAGAACGTCAGCTCAAACGGCCATGTTAACGTCACGTGTTGTAGGAATCATGAGAGCTTCTCTCCTCACATTAGTTTCATCAGGTTTGAAGATGTTGTGTTTGTGTTTGTTAAATCTTCAGCTTTTTTACGCTTTAAGTTCAGGTGTTTAATCAAGAGGCTGCAGATCTGAGCCGACTTCTCGTCGCTTCTGTTTGTTCTCTACATGCCGCCAGTCTGATCTGTTCAGACTTCATTCAGGTTTTGTATTAATGTGATATCAGAACAGAAAAGTACTCAACGTACAAGTACCTCATGTTTGTACTGAACTCACCTGAGAGTTTCAGGTGAGCTGCTGGTCGCCTTGATAACAAACGGCTGACTGAGCAGCTCCTCAGCTGTTTTCTGATCCTCTTTTCAGAGTTTTCCTCTCATTTCCGGTTTGTTCTGAATGATAAAGTGAGCCGACGTGAGGAGAGGCAGCTGTAATCTCATAATGTGTCGATGAAAGTTTCTGGATGGATGAAGACGCTCTGACTGTGTGGGAGAAAGACAGGAAGCTTGTAATGAGCCGGAGATTGTGCAAAGTAAAAAGATGCCGTCAGATGGAAACGTTTTTGCGTTCTGTCACTTAGCTGAAACAGTTTGAAAAGGAGCCCGTTTGGTCTGCGAAAACTGTTAAAAACTAAATCTTTTCAGTGTTTGTCCGTTAAAGAGGGAAGCAAACACCTGAACACAAAGCAGGCAGCGTGAAACAACAAACTTGCATTCAATTCGAGTACGCAGCTGAATACATTTAAAAACCTAATGAATAAATAAATTCTCCTAAAATAAAATCTATAACACCTCACAGCAGTCACTGATGATTTCTCAAAACCTTTAAACTAATAGTTAGATGAGTAGAGATTAAAATCTTCTTTGTTGTTAATAGTTTTCAAATTAAAGGACCAATGTCTGCTTTGAATCAGATAAAGTTTTCCTAAGCGACTGAAGGTTCAATTAATTCTGAATAATTCTCTTGTGGTGGTGACGGGTGATGGTATTAAAACTTCCATGTGTTTCTTCCTGTTGTTCAATCATCTGAGACATGAAGCTGAAGATGTGACGCACAGACGTTCTGCAGGAGGTTAAATGACTACTTAAGTCAAGCGCCACGTTTCTGTTCACGTGGGAATTTCAAACGGCAGAAACTTTATTTCTCTGAGCAGAAAGGCCCTCGTGGATCTGAGTCCACCATCTGTATGTCCAGGCCCTGCAGTGGTTCTGCAGCCTCAGGTGGACTTCAGTGACACACCTGAGGCCAAGTGAGACTTTCATCTTGTTTTTCCCTTCAGCAGACTGGATGTGGAACAGCACAGCATGAGAAAACAGGAGGGACTCCTCCTTTAGTTTAAGCAGTAAATGGGTAACACTGAGCATCCCATCATCATCATCATCATCATCATCTTCTTCTTCTTCTTCTTCCCCTCAAGCACAGCACAGAACCAACACCATATTTCACTGTTAATTTCAGAAACATTTTAAACATTTACTGAATGATGTTTGGTCAGCTCTAAGAGGACAGCAAGTGTCCCCATCAGACTGAACTGAGACATGTTGGGAGCTTTGGGGGACATGCAGACACACACCAAAGGACTGAGGACTCTGACAGGAGCTTCAGTGCAACTGTGAACTGCGATATTGTCCTCCATTTTGGACCGTCTGTCCATTCAGTCAAACAGTCTCTAACAATAAAGACAGTGTGCAACAAGCTCAAATGGTTCACACTTCCTGTTTCCTGTTTATGTGTGTGTGTGTGGTGGCCTGTCCTCTGTCTGTGTCTGTCCATGTCAAACATTTCAACACCACAAACAGTCAGCGTCATGTCTGCATGTTAATTTGCTGCTTGGTTTTGTCTCCTCCCGTTTCTGTTTCTAAGACGGGCGTCAAACTCAGTTATCTTCCTCCCTCTAAAAGCTCCCCAGGTGAGAGGACATGGACGCACTGAGACATGCAGGCTGGGGCTATGGGGCTTTCAGCAGACGTAAAACAAAGGAAACCTGCAGGTGGGAGGCTGCTCTCAGGCGGATAACCTGCTGCACAGTCAGCAGTCCCAATGCAGGTAACCTGCTTCAGGTGTTTAACTCTCAATTCTCAGAGTGTCTCCATCAGAAAGAACAAAAACCAGCAGAGAAATGACCACAGGACCCAATCAGACCAGAGCTCCTGTGTGCTCAGCTGAGGTCTGCAGTGTGGGGGTCACAGTGAGTCGGGCGGCTCGGTCGCCACCTCTCTTAAGCCTTCAACAAAAGGCGTCAGCACCTCCTGATTGGCCGAGAGCAGAAGGCGTCAGCCTGCTGTCAGTCCCTCGTTAGAGTCAAGCAGCACAGCAGCTGATCTGAGTGCAGCCCAATCAGCTCCATCACCACACTGACGGCCTTTGGTGGTCCTCTGCCTCAGGCCACCGCGGCACATAAGAGTTAGTTAAAGTAATCTGATCACCTGAAATTACAATATAATTCTTTATTTCAGCTTTGTTCCTTCTTCTACATTCATTCTCCCATCCCAAACAAAAGCAACAAAGTGATGTATGTCTACAGTGTGGAGTGTGGATCAGGGTAACTGGGTCAGAGTGTGTGCATGTGTGTGTGCGTGTGTGTGTGTGTGTGTGTGTGTGTGTGTGCATGCTTCTGACTGATGAATTCTGGAGGCTTTCCTCTCCCATCAACTGTAAATCCATCATGGCCGACGGGTGCAGGAGCTGTAAACACTCGTTCACTGCACGATTGATGTCAGAGTGTGTGAGCCAACAGTCCTGACTGTGTGTGTGTGTGTGTGTGTGTGTGTGCTCGCTGTTTTCATTTGTTATTGGCTTCCTGCTCTGTCTGCAGTGCAGCTGAAGGAGTAAACTGTAAAACATAAAACATCTCATCAGTTAAAACGGAGCTGCGATCACAGGCAGACGTGATGATGGGGCAGAAATGTGTTACCTGCCTGTACTCACACTTATCATTAGCATATTATCATACATATCATAAACTCATATGTATCATTAGTACCACGCTCCTCTGGACGTCAGCTGGTGACAGCAGGATGCTGAAGGAGAAAAACTGAAGTATAAATGCAGTACTTTTGCTTCTGCTCTGAAATAAAAGACTTTTAGAACGTATGCAGAATAACCACTTCTGTCAGTTTTACTTTGTTGGAATCTGAGTGAGCCTCCACCCGACAGGTGAGGCACATCGAGGCTGATCACACAGCCTGATCAGAGAACAGGTGTGCTGTGGGCTGCTCACAGTAAAAGGTGCACTTTGTCATTTATGAGACACCGTGATGTGCTGCGTGTTTATCCTGCAGATTCTTCATACAACACAATCATTTAACTGAAGCAATTTTAATGTGATTATTTCAGCAGAGGTCAGATTTTATTCCTCCTGTCTGGTTCAGACTGAAGGCTGAGGTGAACCAGCATCTCAGTCTGAATGTGGATCTGCTGCTGACTTTGAGTTTTCCTTTTCTCCTCCTGCTGGCTGGGCTCCTCAGCCCACCGTTTATTCATTTTTCTCACCACAGACCCACAAAATCGTTTCTCTGAGGGTGTCGCTGCCCTGCCAACCCTGCAGTAATAAATGACTGAGGAGGAGGAGGACATAAACGCCCTCACAGCCAGGCTGAGTGTTGACCACGTGAGGTGGAAACTACAGGAGCTTCTGGCCCTCCATGAACCTCAGGCCCAGCACAAACGTCTCGCTGCCAGGCGAGTGGCAGATTTGTCACAACGATAAATTTTATTGTGCTGAGACACAAATCTGATACCAAAGAAGATCATGTGATAAAATCAGAAGCTTGAGGAGCAGATGTGGAACACAATCATGTATTTTTACTCAGTAAATCACTGTGTATTGAAGGGTTCATGAAGCTGCAGCTCGGCCACACCAGTGAGCCTGCTAATCCACTCTGTGAAGTCTGCCTGCCTGTCTGCCTGTCTGTCTGCCTGTCTGCCTGTCTGCCTGCCTGTCTGCCTGCCTGTCTGCCTGTCTGCCTGCCTGTCTGCCTGCCTGTCTGCCTGCCTGTTGAAGGTGTAGTCGGCGTGTTGCAGACCTGCTTGTGTTTTGCAGCAGTTTGCGTCAGTTGGCGGCAGTTAAACCGACCGTCTCTCGTCTTTGTGCTCTCCATCAGTGTGTTAACATAACATTATATAAGAAGATTTACGGTGAAGCCATCTGAACACACGTTACCATCCTCCACTGCTGAAGATAAGAAGATCTGCTGCTCACATGAATGTGCGTATTAACGCCTGACAGAGTATCATTATGTCCGTCAGAGAATAAAGATGCAGTTTTTGTCCGCTGCAGGCCTGAACAAAAGATGTTTCTATAGATAGAGCTCCGCATGAAAGGCTGCAGGCGCCTCATTCAGGTCTCCTGTGAAGCTACAGTAACAGTAAGACGGAGCTGCTGCAGTGTTGTTCTGAAAACCACAAAGCAGAAAAGATCGGCGTTTCCACAGAGCAGAGCGTCGCTCGCTCTCGGCCTATCGGCTGCTGTCACAACACCGATGGTAAAACCGATGCTCAGCGGAGCAGGAAAAGATCAACACGCTCAGAACAAACGAGACTCTGCGGTCACAACCGGCGACGGTAACACGAGACTGCGCTCGGTGAAACGTTCAAGAAAAACACATAAAAAACATCATGACATTTGACAAGGAGCCTTTTCACAATAAAGTTGTAATTCTGAGCACAAAGTCTATTGTGATCTTACTCGCTAAGCGTCACTGCGACTTCTTATTTGTATAAGAATAAAACGGCTTACAATGAAGTCCAATGATGATTTTAAGAAGCTCACAGCAGCTGACCTCTGTTCAGTGCTGCTCCTCCCTCCTGACCTCCCCACCATCACCTGACCTCTGTCCACCTGTCCTGTCCCTGAGGACAAACAGAAGCTCGGTTCTCTGTCTCCGTCTCCGGTCTCTGAGCGGTTCCTCCGGTGATATGCTGCCCCCTGCGTCCTCAGAGTACCCTTTATAATAATCCAGCAGTGACGAGTCGGTGCTGCCGTCCATGTCTCCTCTGAGATGATGATGGATTCATGTTTATCAGGAGACACGCAGCTGTCGCAGCTGTAATCTGTCAACATTAGGACAGCACATCCATGATTTAACGTGTGAACAGTAGCGACTCCATTAGCTGGCCGATGTGCCCTTGTGCAAGGCACTTAACCCCCAATTTGCTCCCTGAGCGCCTGACACGGCAGCCCACTGCTCCCGTGTATTTCACTGCATGTGATTTGCTGTGTGTTGCGTGTGTGTTCAGGATGGGTTCAATGCAGAGGAAACATTCAGTGTATGTAAATATATAAATATACTGCCAATTAAGTGACTCTTCTTTTTCTCCTTCTTCTTCTTCTATGAACAGCATTTCCCACAATCCCACAGACTGAAGGTAAGAACAAAAACTCCCTCCTGCGACTCACTGAACTGTAGTTTTCAAGTGAGTTTGGTTTCCGAGGGCCTGTTGCTCATGTCAAATGTTCCACTGACTCGTGTCGAGAAGACAAAGAGTGGACAGGAAGTCACGCAGAAGACAGAAGGACGTGAACCTGAGCGGACAGGATTTGATGGTTGGCTTCAGAGCAGAGGGCTCACCTGCACACCTGACAGCTGGTCTCCTCACTTCAGCTGTCAGGAGGTGCAACAGGTTCAGTGGGACGTGAGGGACGTGAGGAGGACAACACGGCTGTGAAGACACTGAGGACTGAGAAATGAGAGGATCTGACCTTTGACGTGTGCGACTGAGACTGATGACAAAGGTTTGGCTGCTCTGGTCCACACTGAGGCCAGCAGGGACTCCATCACTTTGGTTTTTGTATTAAATGACAGACGGGAGTTTTTTCAAATGAGTCAGCACGTCTTCCTCCCTGTCCTAGAGACAAGCGGATGTCCATCTGAATCTCACGTCTGACGTACGCCTCGTTGTTTTGTATTCTTCCAATAGGAGGATGTCAGTCTTAACAACTGAAGGACTTCACGTTAATACGACGCACAAGGACAAAACCTGATCCACTTGGATCTACTTCTGCTTCTGTTTGTAAGAAATGAATCACCTCAGGCAAACACAAAATAAAATCAGCTCACTTAAGATTCCTTGGTCCTGACTTGGACTCGTTAGACTCAGGACTGGACTTAAAACCTTGACCTTGGGACTTGACCAACAATATTTTAGCCTCGTCTTTTAACTGTGGCATGTTTAACTAACACATTCAGCGAGTCCTCGAGTCCTAACGGGCTGTAAATGTTGCTGGACTCACTGATGACATCCTGGTTGTCTCTGGTCCACACTGAGACAGTTTACTCATCTTCATGTGGGTCCAGTTTCTCAGCAGGGCCTCTCTGTCAGGCTGAAGAAGTTATTAAACTGCAGTCTGCAGGTTTATTCATGAACCACTGGGACTCCACTCTGCCTCAGTGTGTCTTTGTGATCCCACAATCCCCTGCTCTCTCTGAACGGCGGGAAGGTCTCAGTGAGCTCTGCTGGTTTATGGACACAGCCAGAGGGAGGACCTGAGGGCACAGAATATGAACAAACAGGTGTGGGAATAACAAATAAAAACCAACACAGTGAAAACAAGTAAATAAAAAGGATGACAGAGGAGGAAGTTTCACCACAGAAACTGAAGAACCTGGTACTGGTGGCAGTACGTGGATCAGACCCACAGTGAGGACAGTCGACTGTTTGTGTCCTGCTCTCAGGTGAGTTCACACCTGCAGGCTCGAAGGATCACATGACCGCCTCTTGTGGAGAATACAGAAGACGCTTGACTCCTTCTCAGCCTCTCTGTGAACGCAAGCAGGACTGATCATGACAGGAAGTGATCTCTTCATCACGTTTTATCTCCCAGAGTTCCCCTGTGCCCCGGGTGGGGACAGGAACCGCTGAGTGTGGGGTGAAAAGAAGCATTTGATTTGAGTTCAGCAGAAATCTTTCCTCCACCGGGAGCAGAGACTTGCAGGAACTAAAGTGTTTCACTGATGATGTCATGAGTCAGAAACATGACATCATTGTGATGCCAGCTTGAGTCCCAGCTCGAGTCCCCGCTCGTGTCCCCGCTCGAGTCCCCGCTCGTGTCCCCGCTCGAGTCCTGAATTCACGTGTGTTGTTTGAGGATGAACTTAAACCTGCAGCCACAGTGCTGACTTCTGTTGTCCTTCCTCTTTTCTCTCTTCCTTTCCTCCTCGTCCTCTGTGATTGATGGCTGATGGAGACGAAAGCGAAGACCTTTTGCTGCTGGTTTAACTGCAAGCAGACTGAATCTCAGGCTGACATTCGGGCTCATAGATGAGTCAGAGGCCCAGACTGTCCTGCTGTCCCATCGTTTGTCCTCCAAACACAACAAGTCACAGAAATGTGAACTGAGTTGTTATCTGACTTATCAGACTTTTATTTATGAAACTCTTGTTTTCATTTCTGTTCAGGATGAGATCTAATCAGTGATAATAAAGACTGACCAGGCAGGTGAGACAGAGACTGTCTGTCTGACTCTCACTTCCTCCTCTGCTTAACAAGTCCTATTATCAC